>NW_019103713.1:0-74019 GCF_001856785.1 Myzus persicae
AACTTGGAACTTTTAAATAAAATTAGATATATTATTATATTTTATACGCATAACGAAATTTTCAAATTTTAATTTTTTTTAGTCAAAAATTAATTTTACTTACCTAGGTACTGCAGTACTTTAATACTTAACAGTAAAATAAAGTACTTCAATCACAATTCATATAAATATACATAAAAAAAAGTCAAATACCACTCACTCACTGATGGCTACTTTTTAAAAACTACTAAACGTACCAGCTTCTTGACATTTGGAACCGTGGAAGATACCTCTAGCGATCTAAAATACGTGCAATAAGAATGGGTTTTCTGATATTCGCGTTTTTAAGATAGATTTATGCGACTAATAATCACAATGGAAATAAGGTAAAAGTTTTAAAAAAATGTTGTGGCCTCAACCGATAATACAATGAGATCAACGTGTCCTTAGGTGGTCGAACAGGGATCTCGAAGGTGGAAGTCGAATTTTTTTTCGGTTGCCATTGCATGGTTGCAGAATAAAATAATATTATAACATATTATTATGCTTATTTATTATTACTATTTAACAGTAGAAATTAGTATTGTCGTTAAGCATGTGCACACAATATTGTCACGCTTGTGGCCTCGATTAATTAAACTCCATCTTAAAACAAATATGTCACGTGTGGTGTAGCTTACCATATCGTACTCAGTCGAATTTGACGAAAATATCTGCAGGGATTGTTTTCAGAGTTGTCAGAAAAGTTTAGACCGTCAGTAGTGTAAACCACGTTCAAAAACATACCGACTGCTGAATCCAATCCGCAACTCGCGGTTGCCCTCCCCCAAACCCCCCTACCCCTAGCCGAATTATTTCACAAAGCTTGAATCTGACGCCGATATTTCGTCCTTGAATCACTGACTGAGTTACATTCAACCGAGATACGCATATGTATAGAGTTCTATAATATAACATACAATGTGGTTTGCCACAAAAAAAAAAACTGCACACCGAAGGCGAAGCCGAGACATTCAGCTAGTGATCTCGTAAAATATACTTTGTGATATTGTATAGGCTGCCTACACAGATTTTATATCATCCAATTGAAATATTGCACATACGTCCATGATACTACAACAGTGACACCTGTAGTAGACACCTGCTCAAATGTGTAACGGAGAGATGACATTTTTTTTTTTAATGTTTCTGTTTTTAATTTCATTCTATAAATGTATGGTCAACTCATTACTAATATTACTATATATCTAATACAATATCGCTATAGCAATTCAATACCAAGTGTATGAATTTGAAATTGTATTTTAAGATTTTAAGATTTTTACACCAACATGGTTTTTAAATAAAAATAACAGATTATAAGTAAGTACTCGTAATTCGTATTAATTAACTTTTTTTTTAGATTTATACTAAAACTATTTATTTGCAGTTTACACTTGTAATAGATTTTTATAATGCATTTTTTAAGACTTTTTATTGTAATTTATACTAAAGTTATTAAAAATAAAAAAAATTGTAGATCATAAAAGCATTTTTTTTTAGGGCATTTTTCGGGTTTTTTTAGGTCATTAATATCCCAGCCCTAATTACAATAAAGAAAATTCGAAACGCGACGAATTGATTTCGCATACAATATAACACGTGAGTACCCATTACCTCTGGTACCTATATATACCTGCACCGCACATTACGCCAGCAATGAACGTACGTCAGAGACGACGAGGGTGGAGGGGGAAAAAAAATTCCGTAAAAATAATTTACGATCCACCCGACACCCTGTCGCATCCGCACACGCGGGTTTGGGTGGAGGGGAGGGACAGGGGTCGCCCGGCGTTAAATTAATAATAATTACAAGGTGCAGATGTGTTGCAACGGTGTTCGCCAAATAGAGGTGCTGCAGCCGCGGAGAAAGGTCTTCATACAACGACAACAATAATTATAATAATACGAGGTAGGTATACCGCGTATAACCGTATACACGGTAATAACAATGTTTTAGAAGGCGGCGGTGAAGTGTGATCAATGATCTGCCGGCGCCGCCCAGATTGGACACCTATTACGGTTATCTTTATTGCCCTCGCTCGCGGTGTGTTGTTAAGACTATTGTGTTACCTACCGTCATCCAGTGCAGAGACGCGCACGCCGCCGGTACACGTGGTATAATATGGTATACCGCGAGGTTTCGGTATCCCCGGGCTCGGAAAAAAATAAGCCGTTCATCGCGGACGATGAAATCTCCCGTGTGCCATCTCCGTCGCGGAAAAATCGTCCGGCGCGTCGCCAAACTGTAAAATATCGTATCGCTCGCTAAACGGCTCTCCCGAGCGAATTTTTTTTTATGATGCAAAACGTTTTTTTGCGGTCCCCGGAAACTACACTTTTTTTACATAATAATATATAGGTCAACGTCGGTGTACCGGCATAACAGGTGCCGTGCACGTGTCTGCGGAGGGTTGTGAATTACGATTGTGCGCGCATAATTTTCGGGCGAGAAACCGGTGCTCGGAGCGCGGGCGGATACTTTTTTTTTACCGAGACATATTTATGCCGAATGGTAAACTCCTACAAAAGATAGTGTCAACTCCTACAAATAATTAATATCGTATTGCTGTAAAAAATATCGGGCTTGCAAGATATCGACACATAAAATAAAAATGGTCTGAAAAATATAATAAAAATGTTAATAAAACAATAATCACTATCATAATACCAAATATCGACAATCTATTTAAAACATTTTGTACTGCAAGTGCCGATATGAACGTATAATATAATAGTATGTAATATGGATATAATCTGACCTTCGAGAATCATCGTACTACAGCAGTACAGCGTATGAACAAGCTCTATTCAAGCGTTTGTTTATGAAATAATATATATATTTATTATTTTCGAATTATGATAATTTTGAGCTTTTCAACTTCAAAATTGTGAATTTAAGTAATATTACCCTATTGTTCGAAGGGAAAAATCTCTATGTAGGAGATTACAATATCTTTGATTTTCGGGTAAACATTTTAAAACGTTATTCGTGTAGGAGATTACATTTGGCCATATTTATTAGGGCCACATATTATACATATAGTTATGTGCATATTTTATGTAGAACAAATTTGACTTCTTTTGAGTCTTATCGTTGGCACACATTTACTCGACAAACCTTGAGACGTTCTTTTTTTTATTTTTCTTGAAGCCCTACTTTCGAAATGTTGTTTGGACATCATTGATAACTATCGCGTGCACATTATTTAATAAGCTAAAACACAACTGGCAAAAAGCGACAGGAACGATAGCCAGCGGGAAGAGTAAAATAAAAATAATAACACCGGATAAAATGTTGAACAATACCATAGGCCCTAGCTATGGCGTAGATCGAGAATAGGTAAATGATATTATTGTACTTGCTCGCCTTATAGTTCATACAGTTTATTAATGTCGATGAAAGGGAAAATGATAATTTAGCCGTTCACATCAATGCCGATTGTTTAAAAATAGAGCAAATCGAATTTATTACGATACACAGACATATATTATAAAAACGTACTTTTACGCATCTGTATTTACTACTATTATTATTATTATTATTATTATTATTATTATTATTATTTTGGGGGATTTTGGCCTCTGAGTATGATATTGATGAGGGCCCACCGGGAAAATCCCGATTTTCCTGCCCATGGCTTGGAGCTCAAAGTCCCGTGGTCGTATGTATGTGTACAGTAAAAAACATATGTCCCCTCCAAAGCATCTCGGTCAATTTATGCGAAAAATATCGCCGTGATACGATCATCTCCGTAAAAAAATATCTCTGCTATAAACGCGTCCCGAAAAATACTGCAAAAAAAAAATGTCAACGCAATAATTAAGTTAACGACATCACACGTGAAAGGGCATTCGACTGTCGTAAATAATTTATCTCTCATCGACAACTATTGGCCTCCTACTCTGGCCATCGTTAATTATTATCAGTACAATATTCTGATACGACTGCAGACTCGCCTCTCGAAAACGTCCGCTTGCCGCGCACGCGCCGTGTACGCCTGACGTCGTATATGAAGTGAGATAACATTTTGGACGCGGGTTTATTTTTTTTTTTTGGTTTTATTTTTCGGGAAACGTTTCGAGGAAACAAAAACATACACCTTGCGATCGTCTTACAATCCCATGGTCGCGCACATAATTCGCAGGAATTAACGTTTGTAATTTTTTTTTTTGTGCGCACTACTCTCGAGCGCACTGGGAACTCTTACTGTTCCCTGTTCAGCACTATTATGCAAGTGCAGGGCCATGTTTTGGCGCCCTTAACAAGCCCCCCCCCAGCCCCCGCCTAGTTTGAATAGTAGTAAAATTAAGTTTTTTAATAATATGTTAAATAAAATTAGTATGTATCATATAACTTTAAAAACAATAAATTCGAAAACAATAAATAATTGTGTGTGTCAGACAATTGTGTCTTTTTGATTTACGCTAGACTGCGTTATTTTCGCCGTAAGGTCCGAATGGGTTTTACCGCCGCGGTTTTTTTTAACAAATCTAGATGGATAATCGTCTAGTCTTATGAATTTATTTATAAATCGCTGAATATAATATGAAAATAATTATTACGACCATCTATATATTTTATTGACCCACACAAATGCGGTGGTATGCTTCCGTGATCCATAGTTACATGCATTATTTTTACATCAAAACCAGAGGTATCGAGGACGACGTTCGGGGAAAAGGGGATGAGTCACTATATTTCAATATATTCAGCGCAATAGGGAATAAGTCATCTATAGTTTATATAATTAACTTTTTCACTAAAGGTATATAATTTGAAATTATAATAAAAATAGTTGAATTAATTAAAAATACATTCATTACCATTCTTGCATAAAAACGAGAACTAATCAGTTTTGTTCGTCTCCTGAAAAGTTGTTACATTTGACTTATACCCTTTTTCCCGAACGCCGTCCGAATATCGATACACTGTTTTATTCTTACATTATACAAATATATGAAACAATTGCAAAATATGCATCTTCAATTAAAACGACATTAGTTAACTAATATTTCAAATTGTACAGATTGTTAATGCCTATAAAAAGATAATTTAATTAAAAATAATTTTCAGTTTCACACAACTTACGGGATTTACAGTCAATTTTACAATTCTACATTTTATGCACTGTTTGCTCATCTTCACGGACTGCAGTTGTATTGCCTGCAGGTGCATGGAAAACGGGGCATTTTACCCATTTCTTCAGCCCCCCCCCCCACCCTGAAATAGGTATAACTTATTTTGGTCTCCTTTACAAACAAAAATGTTGTGTTTATAAACCTTTAGAAATTACTTACAAACCTTCAGTTATGTTTTGACGCACAATTTTTGAAATTGAGTTGGCAGGAAAAATGTCCGTTATTAAGTCTATAATATCCTTTAAGCCGACCTGATCACTCCAAATTTTTCAAAAAATGAACGGAATGTTTAATGGAAAATTGTTTACGCAACTGGCGGACTGTATTTGCAGGATATCGGCAACTTAAACAATACCTAGGTACTTGTAGCAAAGCGCATTTTTTTCCTTTCGGCTTTGAAAGTTCAAAGTTTGGACGATACAATGACTACAACGTTACAACAAATCCGTTTTTGAAACATTAGTTTTGCATTTTTCCAACATTTTTCCCCGAATTTATTGCATTTTAAACTGCATACTTAGAAATCTCATCTCCTCATTATACATTTATACGTAGGTATGATGTATATACTTAGCCAGCGTATACACATCTGTTTTGCATTTTTCGACAGTTTATGGTGGGGATTGTTGCACTTCAAACTCCATTTTTAGACGACGCATCTCTTAGGGCAGGGGTCTCCAACGAGTCGAATCTTTCTAGTAATATCATTGGTCGATCGTTGTAAAAATTAATTTTACCGCTAAAGGTCGATCGCGTAATAAATAATCAGATAACGTATTGATTGCGAAATCGTATTATTAAAATATTACATTATTATAATTATTATTATTGTCACGGAGAAACAATAAATGTAAATATTCTCTGGAGCTTAGACCTTTTTTTTTTGCTCTCACAACAAATCTCCTCTTCCCGAAGACCTAAATTCTCCTGGATGTCGATCGCCCGCGGGGGCTTAAAATGTCAAACATATTAGCTCGTTTGTTCGAAAAGGTCGGCGACCCCCGCGTCTCCTGGGTCTTATACGGTAGGTGCACTATTACGCCTATATAATACAACGGTGCGTCAACAATTCACAGCCCTAAGTCGACGATATTGTAATTTTTATCGTTCTCGCAACGGTGTGTATATAGATAGGTGCCCAAGTATTTATTATGTATATACGGACCACCGCCGCGTCCGGCTCATCATTTTTGACGCGCGCGTGATATACAAGCGGCGTCACGTGCTGCAGGGGAGGTTTGGAGAGAGTGTTGATGCCCAATAATCAAAAAAAAAAAAAAAAAAAATGAAAAGTAAAAGATCGAAAAAAACGTTAATCGTTACGCTTCCATTAAATCGCAGTGAGCGCGACGCGCGTTATTATACAGCGGTACCTGGAGGCATACCTGATATTACCGCGACGGTAATAACAACATTACATCGCGTATATTATTATTAAATTATTATCAAGAGGAGCAGCGTGTCGTGGCCCGGGGTTGTTGGCACCTGGTTGTGACTTATTACGGGCGGGTACACCTATACACGTATATCGGACGGCGGCGACGACGGCGTTTAAACGCGTATACCCACCCATCGCGGCGGTGTGTGCGTATGATTTTATTTTTTTTCTTCGCCGTCCACCCTTCTCCGCCACCGCCGCCGCCGCCGCCACCGGGTGCATCGCCGAAAAATAAATAACGGCTTGCGGGTCGCGTACACGGGGATGGGTAGGCATCATCACTTATTCGATTTTTTTCCGAAGACGGTCTTTCAATAAACGAGATCGCGACGGCAGTGGTTTTCCGTGTTATATATAAAAAAAAAATAATTCGGTCGCGCGCGCGACGCAGATGGTCCCGCGCACATGTCGAACGCACGCGCTCGAAAAACAGTATATCATAATAATAATAATAATAGTAATAATAATAACGTAACGATATCGTATACCTATACCTGGGTACAGGTACAGTGATTACCGCGTCGAACGCCTCGCGATTCCGGTGACGGGGGCGGGAGTGCCGTAAATATAATATTATGTAACTACGGCGCGGTAATCGGCACACGTCCTATATATTATACCTATGCCCGAGTAATAACGATAACGATAACGATAATAATATTATTAGAATATAATACGCGGCGTAGACGAGCGCATGATATGGAGCCCGTCCGTATTATAATATGAGACCGATACATCAAATCGTGTTTTATGACGACCTGTTGTACACATATAATAATAATGTATAGAGGTATACCTCCTAACAACAACGTGATATATTATCGTCGTAATTTGTACGTTTAACGGGTAATAATAATAATAATATATGCGATTTCGACACTCGTATGAGTGGGCATGTACCAGTTGCCCCCGAAAGTACCTTTTTTTATACCAAATCCCCCCAAACTACCTAGAGAAAAAAGTACCAGTTGCCCTCAACCAAATGTACCCGTTGCCCTCACATGTTAAATATATACACAAATACAAGTAAAGCAGGGGAGGTAATAATATACAAATCACAAATCAAATATAAAATTTTAATAATTTGTTAATATAAAATAGTACAAAATCAAAATATAATAATTTGTCAACATATAAATAGTATAAAATTCAAAAGCATTATGTTTTGTTAAAATAATTACTAACCGATTTTACAAAATCTAATCTGCTAGGTAATATTTTTGTTTTTATATTTATTTCATCGGATACAATAATTGACGGATTGATTTCAAGTTCAAAGCCAGAGCATTTTTCTTTTAACATAATATTATACTAAATAACAATTCATACGTTTTCGATGATTATATCCACTCGGACGCATCTAAAATTACATGTTATGTTGACAAATTATTATAATTTTGAATTTTATATTTTATTTATGATTTGTATATTTACCTCCCCTATTTTACGAGCTATATATTGTATTGTGTATACATTAACGTGCGAGGGCACAACTGGTACATTCAATTGGGGGCAACTGGTACATTTGATTGGGGGCAACTGGTATATTTTTTAAACACCCGTATGAGTATAGGCACCCGGAGGTAGCGGTAAATTGTAATTGGCGCACGTATACAGGGTGATTCGCCGACCACTCGCACAACCCCAATTTTTTTTTTAATCCGAAGATTCTGATTTTTTAAATTTTTTTAGCGTACCTACCTATGTTTCTGTTACACCAAGCTCCCCGCGGTTGCCCGCAGATATTTTGTTTACCGTCGAGACTTTGATAGGAGATGTCGGCGCCACGTTTGCGATTTTCTGTCTCTCGGGCCCACGTGCGGGGGCCGGACTGATATGTGTAGGGGCGTCGAGATTTTCACTTCCAAGCGGTCCATTTACGTATTGACTGGCCCAAAATTATGTCCGAAATCCATAGACTCGCTAATCACGTCTTAAACACGAATTTATTCCCAAACACACTCACACGACCGGCCCACCGAGATTTTCTCGGTATAGCTCGCCGAAACCGACCCAGCCCTCCCCACTAGGATTCGCGGTAAATTCTTTAATTTTTTTATAACTTTTGAGTGATTACTGTGGAGTAAAACACCTATTACAAGATTTATAGATGATAAATGATAATAAACAATTTATAAATATAAATATGATGTTTTTGAAGGTTTGACCTATACCGGTTTTATATCTTATTATTGTTTGACTTTATTATATTGGACTTTAATAATAAAAAAAAAATGTAAGTTTAAATGGATAATTAATTATTTTGAGACGATATTTAGGCAATATTCAATGTGATTTTACTCTGAGATTACTCAAAAAAATAATCATGCATTTTGTTTATTTTGTGGACACAACTAGAGAGAGAAAACAAGCAGCCGACAATCCTGCACTTAATTTTTTGGAAATGTTGATCATTTGAAATGCCGTACCTCGTACGAGTGGTTTCTGAGTTATTAAAATGTTTGTTCTTACCTACAACTGTTGTCCTCGAAAATGGTCTGACTGTAAAAAAAAAAAATAGATGTAGTGTTTAATTAAGTGTTTATTACAATCGGAGAATCTTTTACATGATACAAAAAGGTTTAAAGATTAATATTAATGACTATAATTATCATATCAACATAAAATTGCTGTCCACCCTCTCGACCTACTATCGTGTACACGTTATTCTCAGTAGACAAACTCGAATAATTCGTGAACTTCTCGTTTGAATATCAAATTGGATACATCAACATTTAAGGGACGACTGAATGACTCTCATTTGATTCCAAGAGACTGTAAGAATACACCAAGTAGATAAGAATTTTAAAATAAGAACATTAAATATATACTCAGGCATTCCGAAAATCAAAATTTAGATAAATGTATTATTAAATGTGTAGGTATACATAGTTTGTGTGCGAGTAGTTAAATTTTGTCCCCCAAAAAGGGTTACATTAATAGATATGGGTTCTATGGGGACCAGGGAAATTTTAAAAAAATATGCAAAGTTAAGTTAAGTTAGAAAATTGAAATTAAATCAACTTTTTAACTCGTTAATGCCCAGCCTGTTAGTGGTGAAAATATACTCGGGCCGCAAATTTACATAAAACATTTAAAATGAGACGCCATTTACAGCTACCAAGTAAACAAAACGGGGGTCCATACTAATGTGACCAGACATCGTACATTGGGGGGGGGGGGTCTGTGTCCCCCTTTTGTCACACATTCTTACAATTTTAATTAAATTAATATTTTTAATTTCACTTTTCAGTGTGTCCACTATATTGAGGCATTCAATAATACAATACTATAACTTCCTATCATAAGTATACATACACACCTAGTAGGTATTCAAACGCAATTTTACACTATTTATAAATATTAATTTTGTATACAAAGAAAACGAACAGCGGCAGTAATTAAGAAGCAAGCGTTTTATTATTTTATTCAATATACATATAGGTATTAATTTGTAACCATCGAAAACTTTTTTAAAGCGTCTGCCTTTTGGGTAGGACGATTATTATGGCCACGTTAGGCTTTAAGCCACTCATGGCTTTAATCACGCTGTACACAATGTCGAGCACACAGCCGACCAAAATATTATACTCTGGCACGTTTATTACGTACCGCCTACCTACTTATCGTGCACCATACTTATGTTTTGAGAGTGTGAATTCAAATTACGAGTAAAAACTCCGAAAAAATCCGTGTCCGTCGGCGATAAAGCCCGGTGGATTTTCCTCGACCCGAGCAGGCGGACGCGAGGAGTGTAGTAGTACGAAACGCATCACGTGTTACCTGCCTTTAGGTACGCCTCCCCCCACAAGGTGTTACGCTCTCTTATTATTGTTTATTTATCGCTTTTTTTTTTTTTTTCGTCAAGTACGTATACCCAACTGCTATCGTAATTGAAAAACCGTCCGCAGTAACAGACCTGGAGGAAATTCCGACGTTTTCGACATCAAAGTCAGAACGCGGACGAGATACGACGATGGCGAGGGTTCGATGTCAACCAGACGAACACCGCATATGAATGTAGCAGATTTTTTTTCTATCCCCAAAAACGATACCCAATACGACCTCTGCACCCCCCCCCCCCCTTCGTCGCGGTAAGTGAATTAAACAAGACTTATGTTTGAGAGCCAGATTTTCATGCGAATCCATATTGTGCTCTACAATATTGACGTAGAACTATTTTCATTCGAGTTGTTGACGTCTAGTATAATGTGTAGATTCTGCGGTAACATTGATTGTTTAGCATATACAGTCGACTCTCGGTAACTCGAAGTTCAAGGAGGAAAAAAAAATTCGACTTCCTAAAAATTTCGAGTTATCAAAAACTTTTAAAAAGTATATTTATTTTTAAATTAAGTATTATACATTAAAGAAATAAAAAAAATATTTTCTTACATTCCGACTTACATATTATCATTTTTAAAAAATTGGTGTAAAGTTAATAGTTTTTGTGTATTTAAAACATTATTCTCAATTCTATTTTCTAAAGTACCTAGTGGTTTAAATAAATCTTCCATACCTTCATTGCCTTCAATATATTTACGTAATGTTTCTAATACAAGTTTCGCTTCTTTATTTGTAATGGTGGATTGTATTTGTTGGTCTTCAATTTCTTCTTCGTTATCTTCGTCCAATATATCGGAGATAATATAGATAATAAGTATTTGCATATTTGAGTAAAAATGACTACAAATTTCGTGTTTCTATATAATATTGAACACGTCTCGCTTTTTCCTGTAAACAGTCGATGGTTTTTTTTTTTTTTTTGATTTTTTATGGCAAGTGCGCTGCATGCATGAAAGTTCATTTGAGCACTAATGATCGGTGTAATTTATTGCCGTAGCCGATTTTTATCGACAGACAATATCAATTCTGCGTATTATTTTTGATATATTTTACAGTACAAATACACGCAGACCGTGGTCAGTGTATCTCAATTTTCAATTAGTCAGTGACGGCATTTCGCTGCAGGTGTCATTTATCTATCGCAGTTTTTCTGTTCGTATAAAATAATATTTCGTCTATTTTAGTGTCGAATGCTCACCAAGCAAATGCCAAAGGTAAAGAAAGGTCATTGTGACCTGACAGGTTACCCGCGAAAGCGTCTTTCTTACTGATGGAACTGTATTATTTTGTATACATTTTGTGAAACCAACGTATAGTGTGACGGAAAATCACTGATTACTCGACATTTAGGGATTTCAAAACACATGGCAAATAGTAAGTTGAATCAAATGAAGAGTGTTAGTCAACAGTTATAATATAGTTGTTGTACGATGAGTTTCTTTTTCAGCCACAAGGAATCTATTTTACTGGTTAAATATATGTTCCCAGATGACTTTATCGATTAATAGCTATTAAATCGTAGTTACGATAGTAAATTTTTAGAATACCAGTCGTTTAAAGTTTTCTTGTTTTACAAAATAATTGGAATTTAAATATAAGACTTGTAACAGAAACTGAGAATCTGAAATAGTAACACATGATTAATAATAATTAATTGAATGATCTACATAGTACGTCATACCTACTGACGGATAACAGCTGTTAGGTTTAAACACAGAACGATATAACCTCCGAACAATTATAATCGTTGACTTAAATCGCCGGACAGAAGTATATAGCGTGAGTATACATCGCATGACATTAAACAAATTCGTCAAACGCATTGTGCTAAATTGCACAAACTGCACGTTGCAGTTTATTGTACGGACTCTCTGAAACTCAAACAGCCCTCGAAACTGCAGCAGTCTTACGAAAAAAAAAGGTCAAAATGAACAATAATAGTGGTGCAGGAACAATGCAGGCAGGTATAGGTCAGAAATATTTGTCTGGTAATTAAAACAGTCGGACGAACGGCGATAACAATGGTAATTAGCTTCATTTTTTATTCTGTAACATCAGCTGTGATTCGGGTCGGTGATATGCACGACAACTCATTTTTCTCTTGTAGGTATTCGACGGACGCGTGTTTTTTTTTTCATTTTTATTAAACGAGCAAATATTTAAAAAATGTTTTTTATCTCCGACAACGGACTGTGCAACCAGACATCAAAGGAGAATAATGTTATTGCCCCGCCGTGCGTGAAACAGTTTGTTCACCATTATATTTCGTAGTTTTAAAAAGGGTAATAGTGTTATTGGAACTACTCAGTGTTTTAGGGGGGGAAATCATAAGTTGTATAATATATATAGGTACACGAAGTTATAACAACAACAAAACAATAAAAATAATAATAAAAAACTCGAGATCCACCAATTAAAATATAGGTAATATACATTTTGAACAAACTGCATCGTTTGGGTGCCGATAAACTTATATATGTACAAAAAAATCAACCGGTTTTTATATTCATAATGTATAATATCATGTTGTTTACTTAGCGAAACATTTTTTTCTTACATTATCGCACGTAAAAACGTTTAATCGTAATCTTTAACTTTACTGTCATATTATTAAACTCTTTGCATAGTGTTAGAGTGTTACGCTTAAAAATAATGCTTAGATTTTCAACTTCAGTCTTTTTTTCCAAGATAAGAGAGTAAATCCATGATATATTTTATATGGGCGTCTGAAGTTAGAATTTAGACGAGATTCGTATAAATCTCAAAGATTTGCAAATAATTTTGAGTTAGAAGTATTCATAAAAAAATTTAATTTTTTTTTTTATCTAAGATTGGAAAATGTAAAACAAGTTTTTTCACGAGTTTGTCTAAATTTATAAATTAAAATAAATAATAACTATAAGGTACTTAGTTTAAAAACGTTTGGAAAAGATATACTATTATATTTTATCCTCACATTTTCAAATTCAATATTTTCGACAAAAATCAATTTAATTTACTATAGTACTAATTGCTAATCAGAGACGGATCTAGGGGGGAGCTAGAGGCCCAGCCCCCCTTCCCCCAGACATTTTATTTCCCTATTTTTTTAAAATAATTCTACAGATTCTTAAGATATTACTATACTTCAAATTACATACATGTCTGATAATATAATTTATTATTACACATATCATTGTGAGGTGCAAAAACTAAGATAGTATTGACTTGGTTCATGGTGGACAGTGATCCAATATTGTAATTTTACATTGATAAAAAGTTGTACCCCCCCCCCCCTTATATCTTTGCTCTGGATCCGTGCCTGTTGCTCATAGTAAAACGAATTAATTTAATCACAACATAATATCATAAAATGTAGTAGGTACATACNAGTATTGACTTGGTTCATGGTGGACAGTGATCCAATATTGTAATTTTACATTGATAAAAAGTTGTCCCCCCCCCCTATATCTTTACTCTGGATCCGTGCCTGTTTCTCATAGTAAAACGAATTAATTTAATCACAACATAATATCATAAAATGTAGTAGGTACATACTTAGTAATATTATATGCTGACAGACCGTCTTTACTGATTCGTTTTCCGTATATGCATTGACACCGAAAGTATAACAAAGCGTTACCCACTTACCCGCTTATTTTTCTTTAGTTTAATTGTGTCATAAATTACAAAAGTAATTAGCTTAAATAAATATTTACATTTTCACATTATAAAACACTGTACTTTTCAGGATAAAAAATTATGTTGAGGTGGTTTACCAGCAATGGACTAGCAATTGCTTCATATTAATTGTCCTGAATGTGAAATTAATTTGTGGTTCCATTGAAGTTTGATCAGTAGACGATGATGTGCTTATTAAATTATATAATTAATTTTTTTTTCTAATTAGATCTATGTTTTGTGGCCAGAGTTCAACGGGGCTAGTGTTTGATTTATCATAATTTATTTTTAGTAGTTGTGTGCCATTCTGTGTTCCCAGATTTGTGGAGTATTTGTTAATATTTC
Source organism: Myzus persicae (assembly GCF_001856785.1). NCBI lineage: Eukaryota > Metazoa > Arthropoda > Insecta > Hemiptera > Aphididae > Myzus > Myzus persicae. The sequence continues at coordinate 14,450 of NW_019103713.1, forward strand.
TTCCTAACCTAACCTAAAAACGAAGCAAAACTAAGTAAGTACTATCATTGTTTGGATTGAGAATTGAATTTCCATTTGCTTTATCTGCCCCCTCGCTTCTTTAGAAGTAGAAATGTCCTAGCGACCACATACATTTTAAATAGGTATTTATTTGATTTTGAAAGAGAGTTAATAATTTTTTAGAGCAAACGGTCCTATTAGTATTTTTGATTGCAGATTAGACGAGGCACTACTTCTGGTTTTTATTTTTTATTTTTTTATTGATCCGAAGCCCGGAAACTATGGCCATTAGCTATTTGTAGGAGCAAACGGTTGATTTAAAACACGTATTTGTTTGTGGGGCAAGGATGTATTGCTAAAAACCCGAGTGATCACCCATCCGAGTGCTAGCAACGACGGCCGGTACTGGCTCAGAGCGTTGCCGCAGATTGAGAGTAAATTTGCTGGTTCATTAATATTGTAAATACCACATTTTTAACTATGCAATTATATTTAGTACTTAATATGGTTTAGTCGTCTCGGAAAACAATAAATAAAGATTGGGCGGATTACTCATTCGAAATAAAATGTAGAATTGAAACAGCTAGAGGAGCATTTGTTCTTATTGGCATGATCGTCTTTGGTTATAGGTTTGGTATCCTGTGTTTCCATCTTCATTTCCTAGGAATATTATTATAGTTATAACACTGTGGTGTTATATAAATTTAATTTATAAAAATGTACCTATCTCGTCATTAAAAAAGAGTAAAATACTTCAAAACTGCAATAATAATAAAAAAATACAAAAAAAAAAATTTTTTTTCCAATAATGTTGTTTTCCAAGGACTTTGAGTTATGTAAAATAAACATTTTCAACAACGTTATTTTTTTCTGAAACATGAATGAATCACTCGGTACTTTATTATGTGGCCACAATAAGCATGCGTGTAACCGAGATTTTCAATCATACCACCTCACGCGTGGGCACAGACTAATAATATCACAACACTTCGTGCAGTTTTACAATAACCGTGTATCTAATTGATGGCTTATCCCGGAATTTTTCATTACCTAAGGGATCTCAGCCGAAATATTCCCGTAAAAAAATATTATGATCTCGCGGGGTATTCGTGTAATAATTCTATGTGCTAAAAAATTCATATTTCGATTTCAACGCGATCGTAATAAATCGTCCGCTTCCCTCCTAAACGTCGACACAACTACAGTGCACACAACAAACAGGTGTATCGTAGGTATGTATTGCCTAAAGTTATACTACATAGCTGCAGGTATCTGAATTTTAAATATATCACTCTAAACGATTTCGTTTAATAATGCGTACAAGAAAAAAACTTAATTTAAATAAATGTTACTACAATCAAAAGTTTTCTAACGACTAGATTTACAAAATATTGGCTAAACGTGTAGACCATTTCAAAAAAAAAAAAAATTAAATCACATTTTTATTTAAAAGCGGGGAAGTGGATGTCGCTCTGTTGTTTTTTAGGTATATATAGACGGTCGCTAAATGATGTACGTTGCACTAGCTCGACCCATTCTGAAAATCTTTTCTTTTTTTTTTGCCTAAATATATAGCACGTAACTAGCATGAGTTTGCAAAACTAACGTAAAAACTTGTATGAAATTTGTTTTACCACAAAACTAAAAAATCAAAATGCCAGGCTATATATAGTGCAACGCACGAACAGTTTCGCCAGCAAAGTCCATTGATTTTTTAGTTTTATGGTAAAACAAATATCACGCAAATGAATATCAATTCAAATTTTGGTTTTGCGAAATTCATACTAATTGCGTGCTTAATATTTGTACATACAAAAAAATTGATTTTCAGAATGGGGCTTGCTGGTGCATCGTAAGTGCTGTAATGGATGGAATCAAATTTGAATTCAAAGATATATTATTTTATAATGTTAATGTTTTGTATGTTTTTCCGGTCGCTTTTGAAAACTATAAGGAATTTTTTACTCTTGACTCCCCCTCCCCCACAGGTACCAACAAGATTCACCAGAAAATATGCTGTTGAATAAAATTGAAGCACTTTTACTGTCCCAAAACCTGATGATGGACACAAAAATAATAAAACATAGGTACATCATTGTAAAATCAATACATTCATCGCTCCGCTCAGAATCTAAAATACAAAATAAAATGTTACATTGCATAGGTTAACGTACGTGAAAAAAATTTTAAAAAAAGTTGTTCCATTATCACGTCTTCCTATTACAGCCTGTATTATATTATGATCAGCCTAATTGTTTGTAAAAATGCAGTTTTCTAGTTTTTAATTGAGTACATTAAACATCATCTGACATATTTTGTTGGTGGATTTCGTTTCTTATAATAAATATATTATACATATTCAGTTTTTCACACATAAGCTCAATTGATGGTTGAACTTTTAAACTTTTGATAACATGAAATATTTGAGCAACGACCAGAGAGTCATTAACTTTTTAATTCATTTTAGGAATCAATATTGGAAATAATGTAAAGGTTATTTCAATACATTAATTCCGTATGATAAAAGTACAATATTCAATAAATTCAAGGTATAACAGCCGTACAAGCTATAGATAAAACTATTCCAATGAATTGCATTTTTTTTTTGTTACCTTAAATCGGTGTGTACTAGTTGCGGTCATAATCAAAAATTACATACTAGTTGCGGTCACCCCTCAAAAAGGTTACATACTAGTTGCGGTCATCCATCAAAAAGGTTACATACTAGTTGCGGTCATTCAAATAATAATAACTAAGTATACTAAATAATATAATAAAATATAGTTTATATGATGATTAAATATGAANTTTTTAATTTTAATTATCGCAATCAATCAAAATTTGAAGTTGCACGATATAATTATTAATGTCATATTTCAAAAAAAAAAAAACTACTAAGAATTCACTTTTTAAACAGTTCTTACCTATTTCCTACATTACGATGTATTTGACTCGCTCACGAATTTGGTACGAGTCATTGTAACTCTTGATTATTAAATTTTAAGTCTGGAATTTCAATGCACTACGCATTGTTCTCAGAATTTAGCTACGCAATGCTCGTTTAATAACATATGAGTTTAATGTATTTAAGAACCAGAATAATAAGTTTTTAGACAATTAAAAAAAAATTTGAATTTGAAATTATATCTGATGATTTGTACACGTTTTTACATGATTTTTACATAAAATTAACAAATTATAACTATGTTCGGGTAAAAAAATATATTACGATCTAAACATATAAAGAAAAAAAATATGAAAATACGAAAATATAATTGTATTTCAAGATTATAGAAGTCCAAAACGATCAGTTCTATCTGCAAAACAGTTCCTTAAAATATATAATATTATCGTCTGTATATATCTACGAAATTTATATCGAAATGATTAAAAATAAAAAAATTAATTTTCTTTATTTCTTAGCGCATTACTCATAATTATAAACCTTTAGGGCATAAAAGCAATTTAATTATTGGATTTTTTTTTATTCTAAAGGCATACAACCTCATCCCCAATTACTTTTTTAGTTTTATAATATAATTTAGTAACAATATTATTTTATTATAACTTAAAATACACAGCAGTTAAATAGACATGTTCTTAATATTCTTAAACGTTTTATCGATAGGTATTAGTACACTTACTGGAGTTACAGATTTTATGAGTATAGAAATTGCGGACAATTTTGTAGAAACATGTTCAAAATCTCATTCAGCGGAAAATGCTAATAAGCTGTCACGTAGCCATGGTTTTTCTTAGAAACGGTATTTTAATTTGATATTTAATCATCACTCGGGGTGGATTAAAATTATACACACACTCCATCGTAGCTAGTACGACGGTTAATTAAAAAATCTTCATAATACTAATAATATAAATTAACATAAAATAGTACCTCAGGACAGTATATATTATATTTGCTTAGACATCTGAAATAAAATAATATTTTTAATATAATATTCTATTTGTATAAACCCTCGTCGTCTGCAGAAGTTGTTACACCGCAGGTATATCAAATTGTAAAAAAAAAATTATTTTCTAGATAATTCACAGTAAAAAATTGGTGGTTCTCATTTGAAAACCAGAAGTTTGTATCACCACAGGACACGTCTGTAGCAGTTAAGTCCCTAAGCAGTACAAACAAGCTCAAGGAGTTATCTTAAACAATTACAAAAACCAGAATTTGAATAAATAAATTAACGAAAGACAAAATCCAAATTTTTAAGTAAATGTACTATAGTATATATGGCAACTCCGGCGATATTTTTAATACTCGAGGAGTGTTCTGTACATTTACTAACTTTCTCTTTTTTAAGATAAAAGTAGTAATTAAAGTTTTGTCAGGAATGATAGATTAGCTGTTTGAAGGCGATTATGAAATGCTGCTCGGATCAAGCAGTCGATTATTAGGCGTATTTTCGTGCGGGGGGCAATTTATGTTTAAATGGGACGCAGGAACTCTCTCTAAGCACCCTTTAATTCGTAATTCGATCGACGAATAGTCAGATTGAATCTATTTTTAGTCATTGTGAATTTTTTTTTAAGCACTTTCATATCATTAGAACACGTATTTTCATAACCGAGAAGCACGTTCAAGTTTTCAACTGGCTAGTAATTAGATCAACATTTTCAAAAAAATAACCACTCACAAATTATTTACAGTAAACGAATGTGTGGAGGGTTCATTTGAATAGCAAAAGTCTGCATCACCGCGGGACACCCCTCCTCAAGTAGTACGAAATATCTCGAGAATTTGGGAAGTGGTCTTCAATAAGATGACGGTAGGTTTATTTAAAAATTCCGAAATTCAAGGTTTTTAACAAACAAACGAAAACATGGGAACGAGCGTGCTTGGCTACACTGTATATTATAATATTATACCGAAATAAATTGGAACGGACCGAGTTTACTCTCGAGGAGAGTTCGTTCTTTCCATAATAATAAAAATAATAACGCAAACAGACAGACGGTCGTTACGACGCTGCGCTGCGGCGCAGATTCCTCGTTAAATCGTTTTTATTGCGCAATTTTCGCGCCGCGGCGTTTAATATCCGAACCGCCGAAAACATCCTGGGGCGGCCAGGGTCCTGGTGAAATAAATATAATATATTAAAAAAAAAAAAACCATCTCGCCAATCCATCGTCCCGGATCGCGACAAACCGTACAATATACAAACAAATCGAACGTCACGTCTCATTACAGCGTTGCGGAGCGACAATATTATTTTCAACATATTTTATTAATTTATTATATTTTACTATCGTCGTTTATTGACACGGGTATAATATTGTACGACGGACGTGGCGCGGAGATATCGTTTTTGGTTTTGTCACAGCAACAATAATTTCGCACGGTGATTTTTCCAGAACTTGAAATGAATTTTGACTTTGATTTATATTTCACTTGTACATAATATATGTATTTGTTTTTCGATTCTGAGCGTAGCGAATGAACGTATTGATTTTACAATGATTTTTGTTTTTTTTTTCTGAACGTTCGGGTATAGGCAAAAATGCTCCTAATCGCGATATCAGCATAGTTTCTGATGGAAAAGTGAATTCGATTCGATACCTCCGAGAGATGAAAATCGAAAAAAATTGTAATTTTTATGCAAAACCAATTTTTGAAAAAACCGATTTTAATTTTTTTCCCAAAACTCAAAATTCAATAATCTTAATCACTTTATATTTTCAATAAATATTTGTATTGACATTTTCTGTATTGTGGTAAAATTTTCGAAATATTTTGATTCTTTTGAGCTAATTTAAAATAATTTAATTGTAATTCGCTAAATTAATAACACTCGGAATGTTCACCAAATGGTAAAATGTGCATTCGAATTCAAATGAAAATTTCGCTATTTAACAAATGAGAACAAAAGTTTTAACTAAGCAAAAGGCCAGTCGAATGTCGATTCGGACTGTTTATTTATTATTACTTTCACGTGAACAACATTAAAGACTGAGAGAACATTAAAAACTATTAAAATCGATTGCAGTACCTATTGCACTAAAAAAATACAGAAAATTGTTCTTGAATTGAAAATCTAAAATGTACACTAAAAAATAACAATGTTGCGTTATAGATGTTTTAAATTCATTGTTATTAATTTATTATAATATTTTTTCATTACTTTACATTATGTAGGTACACTTACACTGTACACTTCAAATAAATATTAAATTAAAAATCATCTCGTATTTATTTTAATCTTTAAATCTTTAATCATAAAAAAGTATTTAAATTCTTCTTAAAATAAAAAAAACATTTTACATTTTATTTTAACAATCAAAAATGCTGCCCTGGACAGATCATGTTTGGTGTGAAGATGTGTACACTGTACACTTATTCTAGTGTAATATAGTAATGAGACGGCCGACGGGCTAATATTCGAATAATAATAATTTTAATACAACCCCGTGGTGGGTGTTATTATTCTTTACACATAATTATAATTCGTCTGAGCACGCATATTATAATATACAAGGTGTAACAGAAAGGCTTGACGGATGAAATAACTTTTGTGCCAATAAATATTTAGACGTTTTTTTTTTTATTTTAACGAAGGAAGTCAACAATTTTAAATTGAATTAAATATTTTCATAAAAATGTAATACCTTAAATAATCTTTTTGGGATTCCTAGAAATGAGTTTATTTCTGAAATAATTTACCATTGTTTCCGTGATTTTTGTCGTACGCGTTTAACTAATATAATATCACTTTGTTATTTTTATCTGTCGGGTATTTCTGTTACACCCTGTATGCACATGCATGCGAGTATTTACAAATTATTTTTTTTAAGTATCGAGAGTTACAATAATATGCTAAATATTATCGTATAGGTACATAAGCTTTTCACCGCCTAAATGTTGTTTTATAAGCACATGTATCATTAGATATATTGTTCAGGGGCATGGCCGGTTTCCGCCAAAAATACACCTTTCTCTTTTCCGCAGAGTCAATTTTCCACCAAATTATAAATTGGCGCTGATTCCGCCGCCCCCCCCCCCCAACCGCCATACGTTTCACTCTTCCGCCGTATCTTACAACTTTTATAATTTTGTTTTGCAGTCCGTGTACATCTACAGTATATATACCTGTACAACAGGGATAGCGAAACTTTTTTGTGAATAAGTTCTACTGAGAATATTGTTTTCCCTAGACTCCCGAAAAAATAATAACATCAAAACGCAAAGTTATATGAAAATGAGTGAATCACATTCATTTGTTAGTATGACGCTTTGCTCATAAACATAAATATCAGGTACCTGTCATACATAGATCAAAAAAAAAAAAAAAAACCGAAAACCTAATTTAATAGTTTTTCTTATTTTTTTCATCTATTTATATTAGTCTGATTTATAAATTGTTCACCCCTCTAATAGAGCTACACTGTCCTAAACTAGTTAGGCTTTGTATGTATACCTAGCCAAATACAATTCGGTACTTGCCTATATATACTCAACAAAACATTTAAACTCGAAACAGATTCGTACCGAAACCAGCATCGTGCCACTAGAAAAGTATGCAAAGTGATTTTGTAAATATTAAAAAACGTTGGACGCATTATAAATATTATAATCGTATAACACTTTGTTCAATAATAAATTATTGGCCCGCAACACAGCGTTCAAGTAAACGTTTTCATATTATAACAGTTCGGCACAACTGCGGGTAAATTTTTGGCGAGTAAAGCCCCACGAAACATACCGGGTAAGCGGTTACACATGATATATGAAAGTTTAGACAGCGAAAAAAAATCCATCGTATACGTAACTTAACACGTCGGGATAAAACTAAATTTACTTAACTAATATTACTCTCCGTGCTTGTATACAACAAGTGTGTCTGACATGATAAAAAGTGTCTGTTATATAATATTTTAGTTTTTGAAGATTTCGTGAAACACGAAACTGTCTAAAATTAGTTGTTCACGTTTTGCTCGTGCTTATAATCATCGCAATAAAAGTAAGTACATACAACACACGACGATAAGCCTTTGCACAAAAAAAAAAAAATCATTTAGGCACAAGACATCGATTTTTACCTATCACTGGATAATTAATATAGTGTACAGTCGGCAGGTCGAAGGTTCAGTACACTCGTAATTTACAGCAGGTCGGAGGTTAATAATATATTTTACCGGTTTGTTCGTCGTGTTGCGACCACATTGCATATCACATTCGCATTTTCAAAACATTTTTAAAAAAATCTTTCAACTCGCATGTATATTTCGTGCAGAGGCGGTTGTGGGACACGGGCGTATTTAAATAGGACAACGGATTTCGTCAAACAAACGGATTACGAATGAGTCTCGAGACCGTCAGTATTAAAAAAAAAACAAACATCATGATACAAGCTAAACGTCGGTTCGGAAAAAGTTTGGAAAGAAGTGTATTTTATGTGCGGCAAGGGGCAGCAGACCCGTGCCGTTTTCGCCTGTCGTTATGTGTACACATTTTGAATTACGTCCGTCGTCGGCACGGGTTCCTTGGACGTTGGACGCCGTCGCTGCGATGGCCAGTTGCTGCGATATATTATCGTAATGTTACGGTCGAATCGGCTTCATCATTTCTTTCCGCTCTTCCTCGAGCGGTTACTCTTCCTCGAGCGGTTGCTCTTCTTTGAGCGGTTGCTCTTCTTTGAGCGGTTGCTCTTTTTGGAGCGGTTGCTCTTTTTAGAGCTGTTGCTCTTTTTGGAGCTACCGCGCCGCTTCTTCTTCTTGCCACCCTTGTTCACTTCCGGCGGCACTTCCACGACCTCCGGCTCGGACGGCGCCGCCTCCGGTTCCGGCACCCGCTTCGGCACGCGCACCTCGATCTGTAGCCTGGCTTTCTCGTCCGGTTCGCCTGGCCGCTTGCCCAACCACAGGACGAAGACGTGCTCGTCGTCGCCCACCGGCAGCCCGGTGACCGGTCCGAGCGCCGGTTTCACAGACGCGGGCAGCATTTCCATCACATGCTTGCGCTCCTTCGCCTGGTCTCCGGACTCGTCCACCTGCTGGTCCTGATCTTGATCGTGTTCCTGGTCTGGATCCATGTCTTGATCCTGGTCCAGATAACGGTCCTGGTCCGGTTCCTGATCCTGATCCATCTCTTGCTCCTGCTCGTACATCTGCGAGTGATCGCCATCCGGCTCGTCGTCTTGCTCAACCACCACCTGATTACCGCTTGGCCGCATGTTGTAATACACAGCGCCGTGGTCGTTGGTGCCCTGGTAGTGCGGCAAGCCATCGTCGCGGACCAACGAGAAAGTGGCCCGGTCACCGCGCAGGCCCACGTCGCCAGGCATCAGCCGCATGGCGTCACGGTCCGCAACCCCGCTGCCAGTCCTGTCTTTGCTCTTGGTACAATAAGTCTCCAAGACCTGCTCGGCGAATCGCGTACACAAATTCGATAACATTTATAGGTATGACTAATTTCGATCATATTGTTTGGGTAGGTTAGGTTAGGTTACCATGCTTATATCATTGATTATGAATACTTATACATCTTAAAAAACGTTCTACGAAATTAGATCGTTTTCGATCGTTACAGTCTTACGATAGGTATGAGGTGAAGCGCCAAAACAATGAATAACTAACATTTTGAAACCAAATTGGCCCAACCTCCTGTCTACTAGATAGGAGGAAGAGCACCTATATAAAAATTTAGTTTCCTAAATTGTGTAAGTAACCCAGTGTTGTTTTTTGGTTAAAGTAGTTCCGGCACTATGCACGCCTAATATATTAATACACAGTCGTACCAGGCGTGGATCCAGTCGGGGGCAGTAGGGGCGACTTCCCCCCCCCCGTTGACGGTATTATTTAAATTTAATATTTTGTGTTATCCTATAATATGGTAATGTATTGCAATATTATTCAGTCACAAATCGTCGTATTTTATTTTAATAACACACATTTATAAATATTGTTGATAACAGTATTATGACCGATTGAGGGTAAATAATTCAATAAAGGCATTCAATTAAGCTTAAGAAAAAAAATATTCATTATAATTAATAAGCAATTATATATATATATGTATGTAAATATATACTCGTATTTACCAGTTGGTAAATAGCAAATACATTTAGATATTTATAATCCGCCTCTCCAGTTAATAAAGTATGCTAGATCCGCGCCCGAGTCGTACATAGTAGGTACTTAAAAAGTTATACCTATATCATTTTATTTTTTACGAATTAACGATTATTTTCACAATTACTTACGTTTGGCGCCACTCCGGTTCCACGGAATGGACATTCTCTGATGTTGCATACGGGATCTATTACACAACCATTGTATTTGCCTCGACGTTTGTCCGGTTTTTGTTTGATTGGGCACCAAGCCGTGTCGAACATCGTCTTCATCTGGTTTATAGCCGCCGTGGCACATTTAATCATATTTTTATCTCGCCGGCAACACCCTTCGGATTTATGTATCTGCCTACAGTTATGTGTCATTGTGGCCTTGAATGGTTTGAGTTCGATGAAATGTAAATTTTTGTTGAATGTAAATTTTTGCTATTGTTGGTTTAAAATTAATTTTTTAGACTTTAATTTACTGAATAAATAAATCTCGTCACTATGGCCGAGGAAAATTATTTCGTTTTAAGCATATTTTAAAACAGAAACGTTATTAATCTATTCTATTGCAGCCAGATACGTATGGCTGTGTATTTACATACCATATTAATACCTATTTATAATTACCTTATAAGCAGTTATCACATTTACCTAAAATCTGATAATTAATATAAAAAAAAATATTGGACATAGATAATGACACAGATGGGACTACCATTATTTAAACTCCAAAAGAGGAGGCGGGAGTGGCTAAGGCAACTCTAAAATCATGCATAGCCTCCCTACTAAAAAAATTAACCTCTGAATTCACATAATATCAATTCGAAATGAATGGATTAAATGGTTTTTCCATTTTTTTTTCGCACACTTAATTATTATCCTAAGACTATCAAGAATCTTTAGATTACTGTATGAACTACTTACAAGAAACCTTGTAATATTAGATTGTCAAGACAGCTAAATAAGTTGAACATATTACACGCTACGAAATACGTTGCACAATGTTGTGGTTCTGAATGTTTCAATGAGTTTTGTCAAAATTTGAACTTTAAATGCTGATTTATAAAAAATAAAATCGTGCCTATGTGTGTTTAATACTTTTAAATAGGTATGATAACATCTTATCAAGAACCTCGTAGTACACTTTTGAGCTTTTCGGCGACGAAGGAATAACTTTTTATAGAAATGTATGGAATTATTATAACACATTTTTCAAACTTTTTTGGAGTGAATTAATATTTGAAGCGATTATTTTTTTCAAGACAATCTTGTTTTACTGTCACGCCCTATAATTTATTATATAAAATACAAATAATACAAACTTGATCATATGTATGTCAATTTGTACCTATTTGATATACCCGGCTAATTAATCATGTGAGTAGGTATATATAATGTATTATTATCGTGCGCGTGAGAGGTGTACCCACTGTGTGACTAATCGATGGAGTATAATAATTATAACATTGCACGAAGACCCGCGGCGGTCTTTCGACTAGTTTTGGCTTGGTTCGAAGTCCGGATACCAGAACTGTGGTAACAGGAAACAAGCGCGGTATCAAGCCACTCGCTTCCAACGACACCGGCAGACTCTTGGGGGTGGCGGGGGTGGCGGCTTTTCGGTATGTACATCAGACACAGTCTTCGACTCGAACTTTGTTGACTGAAAATCGTCGATACCTCGAACTTTTTTACCCGGTCTCTAGAATTTTGTATTAAGCTGTATTTTTTTATTTAAAAAAAAAATTGGTTCTCGAACGATCGAGAACGTCACAGGTTTAGGACCTTTTTGGGGCCGAACTGCTGTTCTAAGAACGAACAAAGAACTAACAGCTAAAAATACCAATACGATTGACGTAAACGAATTTACGTACGACGTTGTCGTATTTATTTATTTTGCTACTTAATAATCGAGTAATGCGCATATAATTGTTTTCTTTTTATCAAAGAAAAAGTCTCGATGACGTGACCGTTGGCTTGTTTTACATCATATGGTCTTAAATGATTAAAAATAAATTGTACAATCCAATGTCTTTCACAAGTAAAATTTTTTTTTTTTGATAGATTATTCGTCGGGGCCCAGTGCGTCGTGAAGGTGTTCAGGCATATTGCATTTTTGTCGAACCCTTTTCGTTTCTCCGCGTTCGGCTCGGCAATGGTATGTTTGACTGTAAGACATGTTTTTAGTGGCTGTTTTTTCATTAGTTGACCATGTGTGTGATGTCAATTCTGAGGCGATTTAATAGAACTTTTTCTCTTCTTTTGAGAGACATTAGGTTATTCCATTTTTCTACTGTCTTTTTATTTCATTTAATTTAGTGTTCATTTTTAGTCTTTCGTTCTACAATTTATTTTTTACTCAGCTGTAGATCATTTTTTTTTACATCTTTGTCAGATTTCATATTCCATAGGGTTCGTTGATGTGGGTTACTGGCTTTTTCGTTGCGCACATAATTATAAATACGATTTTTGATGAAAATATTCTTGAAAAAAGTCAATAGGCTATGAAAATTACAATCTTATAGAAATATTATACGGGCACCTGCTGCCACCCAGGATAAAATATAAAAAATGAGTTTTGTAACTATGAGTTTGACATAGATTTGAAATGAATTCCACGGAATTTTTATTTTCCACATATATTTTTCTATAAATGTTTTGTATTTCGTAGTTCTTTTTTACCTATTGATATAATAATATTATTTACTTTTTTTATTGTGGACTGTACAAACTGATGGAAATACGACCGGCTCGGGTGTCCAAGATCAAAGCACGATCCACCTACACTTGTGCTCAGAGTACGTACACACACGTACCAAAAGGATCCGAAAAATACTGTATTTACAGGTGAATCAAAAAGGCCATTGTCGTAGCACAATACTGGGTGAAGACTGAAGACCCAAAGACAGTAGGTATAATGTATTATATGACATACATTCCCCGATATTATCAGAAAGTACTGAGATTTATATAAATAAATGTTACTAGAGATGAAAGCTCAAACATTTTTATTTCCATCGACATTTTCTGATGATTTTCAACTGTCTTTGAGAATTTGATTTTAAAGTATTTTTTTTTACATAATCAATTGTTGAAGTTGCCCGGTCGGTATGTCATTGCTAAATTGTTATTATTATATGATTAGAAATTAAATGACTGTAAGTATGAAAAAATATTAAAATATGATTATATAGGCACCTATATGCGCGATAAATAAAACATGTATTTTATCAATTATAAATAGTTCTGACTTATAGTATGGTCTTGTATTAATAAACTATAAGAACAATTCAATTCGCAATAACAAATAACTACTCAAAGAAATCGGTAAGTGTTAAGTGCATGTTAAAGTGCAGTTACTTGATACGAAATTAATATAAGAAATTATAACACTTTCATCATTTGCACGTTACAACTTTAAGGACATTTTAATGAAAACTAACACACTGCCTGTTATATTTATTTAATTGTTATCATCGTGATGTTATCTTTTAGGATTTCTTATTCTTACACAATTACACACATCCACAAACATACACTAAGGTGGCCAAACGTCCAGTTTTGTGTACTGGAAAGATCCATATTTTAAAAGTCCGTCTCGTTGCCACTACACCAAAGCTTTCGGAAAGCTTAATTTCTCGTTTTTTTAAATATGTCCTATTATCATCCTAATAAAAAATATTTGAAGATAATTTCAATCACATAATTAAACACCAACGGTTCATCAGCGTCTCCTACCAGCGGTAAAGAATAGGCATCTATGTTAATACTATTAAAGTTTTTTTTTTATTAAATAAAGGCAGTCTTGTAAAGTACGTGGGTAAATGTATGTAAGTAAAAGTATTCAAATTCTTTTTAAATACTCGAGCACATATTTTTAATGCTTTCTCAAAGGACCTGTGTTTAAAATAAATTATTAACTATCAAATACGTATTCATTTTAGTTCATATATTTTCTATTTTAAAGTTGAACTCGTTAAATAAAACTATAAATTGAGAATATAATATTATATAATAATATGGTATATTTTTTTTACTGTGAAACCGATAGGTATTTTAAGGTTCCACCAAATGATACGGTGTAAAATGCTCTATAAAATTAAAGTTTAATCATGAAAAACGGTTCAGTTGATTTACCTAAAAAAATATATTTTAGAATAAAATTGAAAGTACCAATCTATAAATATTTTTTAAAAGCTCAAATGCACTCTAGTATTTTTTTTTTTACTTAGTTTTCAAACACGTATTTTAAAACACTTATCAAAATGAGTAGGCATCTACACTCGTGTTTGTACATTTTTAATACTTTTACAATATCTTTTACAACACTGATAAAGGATGATATTATATTAGTATTCATTTTATTTAAAAAAAGCGCTTTGCGTTTTAATAAATATAAGACTAATAATTAATCCCTTATTTAAGTATTTCATTGATCATGGAATGTGTTGCGTTCATGTTAAACTAAAGATTATACGATATAAGTGTACGTTAAAAAATGGTTAAACTGATAAAAAATAAACATTTTTAAAACGATGAAATAAACGACGATACTAAAATTATTATAAGGGACTAGATTTAGAATGCAAATTGCATTTTTTCGGGTGATTTAGAAGGCATTGGCCTTCCAAGTACACTGTTTACCATACGAAACAGATGACTTCAACGGTGAAACTTTTATTTCGCGTTTTGTGCATATTTGGATGTTTTTTCATTTTTCATTTTTCGGTGATTCTGTTTGTTTTGACTTACATTGTGCGAATACCTATACTTACCATAATATTGTCTAAAGATACATGTAATCAATATGAAATTGTTTTTCTCGGTGTCAAGTTCAATAGATTTTTCTGGATTTTCTACACTGCAAGCTGTCAATCGGTTGATGTCACGTATCCGCATAATCCGCGATTGATCGAATTAATCGATCGAATGTTGGTTATTTTTTTTTTTAATAAACGTTATTTGGACGCCTATAACGACACATTGCACTGAGATAAAAATAATTTCGATTGTCGATTTTCAAGGTCATTATAAAATATTTTTTTCACGGACATGTTTGGCTATTTTTCAGAGCACTCGAATCCGGCCAGTAATTTTATCGCGTCTGTTTAGCAAAAACAAACGTTTTTTTTATTTTTTATATTTTTGTAAACACAAAATTATTTGAGTATACTCTGTATATCTGTCCACCCCAACACACACACACACACACACACACACACACACACACACACACACAAGCGCGCGCGCGCGCGGAGTCACAGACACACCGACATGAGTAGGAAAAAAAAAACAACGCACAACACGTATAATATTATTATAATACGCATCGCACGCCGTACAATATTACATCATATTGTTATAAACGACGGGCACATAACATTATATTATTATTATTATTTTGTATTATTTGTATTATTATTATTATTATTATTATTACGCGTATACAAAGCGTGCGGCCTGCTGCACTCGGCGCTCGCGTCTCGAGCCCGCAGCCGACGAGGGGCAAACGCCGCTGCACCGTTCGTCCGGTGCAAAAAGCGAAACAATGCTCGAGCCCGGCGGCGGCGCGGACCTGCTGCACCACCGGCACCGGTGGGGGGGGGGGGGGTACCCGGCACTGTTATGACGCAGTGCACATGCAATACCGTTTATATATTATTATTGTATACATTGTTATTCGTATACGACATTATATAATAACGTCTTGGCGAGACGCGTCGGTTAGTGGGCATGTGCGGCGGGAGAGTCGCTCGACGGCGGCGGCGGCGTAAAAATCAACGAAATCCGCAATTGGGCGCATCTCAGTGCACAGAGGTCTTGTTGTATGCCGAGCCTATTATACCGGCCCGGTGCGAGAATAATGATGAATTGCGTGAACCGCGAGGGGTGATTTGGAATAACCCCCTTTTTACTTCTTCTTCTCCGTCATCGATGACGCGCATGGTTATTCGGAATCTGACTATCGGAATTTAACGAATATCGTATACACCCGGGCGGTAAATGAAGACCATATTATATTATTATAAAATTCGGAAATCTAGACGTTTTGAGTTCCTCTTCAAGGGATTTGGTCCCGTTTGAACACACAGTTCTGTTTCGTATTGATCGACCACTATTATATGTACCTATATGATAAAAATGACGGTCGTAGGTCCGCGACTATATGGTTAGGTTCGGGGATATGATGGTGGATTCAAAAATGTTCTTAGTTATGTGGTAAGTATCAATATTTTTAATTTGTAAAAATGATCCATTTATTTTATAATATACAAGCATCCCGTAGCTTTCATACTAAATGCGAAGTCCATCGAAATCCCTGCCAGAAAAATGAATTGCGTAGCGTGTGAAACACGTGAGATGATTCACTGACAGCACGACAACCGACTTTTCTTCTTCTTCGTCGTGTAGGTCATTCAAGTAGTTATTACAAATCTTAAGTAATTTTGCCCTTTGGGAATACAAACTTCTGGTGTATATTAATTAACTTTGAATGCAAAGGAAGATGGTCTTAAGGATAATAGGTCCGCGAAATTTGGTAATTATAGTGATGGGTACAACTGAAGTGGTTTTAAAATGTTATTAACTAAGTACCTCATTAATATCTGTTTATCAATATTTTATAATTTGAGTGATCCGTTTGTTGTATAGTACGAGCATCGGCAAGTTTTGAAAGACAATGCGAAGATCATCGAAATCCCTGCCTGGTGCGAGAATAATAAATTATTTAGTCCATAAAACGTGCAGGATGATTCACCGTTCACGCTAACCCTTTTTACTCAGCAGCGACGCTCAGCTGAGTTGTTCGAAATCTGATTTTTGGAATTTTCAAATATTGTCCTACCTACTTATGGACCATATTTCCGAATTCTCTAGAGATTTTGAATGTCGTTATTAAGGAACGTCCTGAGGGAATACAAACTTATGTTTTTCCAATTACCTCAACCCTTTTATAATGTAGACTATCTAGCAGATATTATTTCCGAAAATGTTGGAGCATCAAACGAATAGTTTTAGAGTTATTTAACTTAGTATGCTTGAGGTAATTATAGGCCCACGATAATTTATTCAACAGACATGATGGGGACTATGGTGATTCGAATATTTTAGTAATTATGATATCAATCTATCAATATTCATAATTTGTAATAAGAACTATTATTCTTAGCACAAACACTATAATAACCGAGAAACTGCTCGTTGGAATCTGGAATTACGCGCCCGTGTTCAAAAAAAAATATCCACTAAATAATTAAATAATCCCACTAAATAGGGGAGTTTTTATTTGAAAAACAGATATCACTACCGGACACTCATTGATAAGTAAAATAAAAAATGTAAGAATTAAAAATATGGTCCTTTAAAATTCCAAAAATCAGAGTTACTACGAAAATTAAGGAAAAAATAGGGCGAGAATGCTTAGTGAACCACGCTGTATAATACGTATCATAGGTGTATATTACAGAGGTATACGTGTAGATAATACTGAAAATAAAAAATATGCAGAAGCCAAATAAATAATTCTTAAAGCATTTTCATTTTTTTGGAGGACAATTTGATCCGATTTCACCCCTTGATGTAATAAAATATTATACACTAAAAATGGAAAAAAAGTGCAAAACAAAGATTTAATTTATTAATTTATTCTATGATATTGTATAAAACGAATTTTGTGCTTGAAAAGAATTGTTTTAGAGCTCTATGAAAAAAAAGAGATTTGCATTTAAATCCACTCCCTAGCCCTCTAATAATATTATACATATATAAGCGCTCGAGCACCTCTACAGTGTCTAATTGAATTCATATTTTCATCGGTTTGAATATTATAATATTATACTTAAGTACCTATAATATGTAGCTTACATGCATAGTAACGAAAAAAACACATATATATTATTTTGAATAATAATGTAATATATTATGTCTTGCATTTAAGAGCAGGTTTGTTGAGCACTTTTGTCCTGATCAATGTCAAAACATTTTTTAACAGTAAACCCCGTAAGTAGTTCATACCGAAAATAAAAAATCATAAATGCTATTGAATTTTTATTGGGGATAATTCGATATAGTCAATTAACGAATCTTATTTTTAGACAAAATGTTTGTTTAATTCAAGTAGCTTATTATTCATTATTTTCTTCAATCGCATAGTTATTTGGAGTAAATATTAATTTGAAACGTAATGACATTTTTCCAAATATTCTTTTAGGGAATTCCCTAACATTAGCATGACGTATTTTTTGAATTATTAATTATCCGTGTAAATGTTCATAATTTTTAACGAGCGTCAATATTTGTTTTTATTTGTCAGGTCTTTCTGTTACCCACACTCTGTATATCATATCATAATCAGTGGTCGTGACTTCACGAATTTAAATACTTTTGTATTGCTAAATACATAGGAAACCATGGTAACCGCGGTACTACAAGTCCGTTTCAAATCATAATAGTAAAAAAAAAATATAAAGTTTAATAGTGCAATATTTTTGGAGTTATCGGAGAGCTTAAATTGCATTCAAACGTTGATTTTTATTATTCTTAACTGAACTATAGAATGAGTTTTGTTGGCTTCGCGGCCATCACATTTTTGAAGAGCAGTATGAAAAATTTACCCAAAAATTTATAACACGTTTGGGCTCAGAACATGAGTTGTACAACAACTGACAGCATTCCAATTTTCTCTTTTATTAATAATTTCAATTTACTCGCCTAATCAAATCATGTATTTGTATACATTCGTTTTTTTATTTTAAACAAGTTTTGAACCAAAAAAATATGATTGATACGTTTAAAAAAAAAACTTGGCAGTACTGTACAATTTCAATAGTCTTTCTCGTCAGACTCTTGATCATTTCGAAAACATAATTAATCTCGTTTAATTTTCGGTTGTTTTCTTTTTTTTATCTCGATTTTACGTCGTAGCGGTAATTCTGTTCGAAAAATGTCGACTTATAGCATTCAATGAAATAGTGTTTAATCGTTTAATGACTTATAAACCAAGGATGGGAAACATTTTTGATTTATACGTTTTTGACCAACCTCATTTTTCTATATAGTTCCCAAATTACGTTATTAATAATTTTGTTTTTGCTTTTAAGTTTTAATAATTTGTACATAGTAAATAATATAATATATGATGGAAGGCACTTAAAAGTTAAAATTAATAATTTTTAGTATTTTAATTTTAATTTTAAAACCTAATGATGATCTACATAAAAAAAAACTTTACATTTTAGGAGTGCGTTATTCAAATGAAACACTATAGTTCTACAGAAAATTCTTTTGACTCAGAAGTGGAACGTACAATTATTACTATTACATGAAATACATATCTAAAAACCAAATAGTCGATCTTATGCATTTACTCAACAATATTTTTTGTCAGAATTATCAATTTTCCGTTATCACAATGATAATTTTTTTTTTATAGTTTATTAGTATAGTATTAGTATTAGTGCCTATAGTTTATTTTGGTTTTGGTTTTAATTTTCTATTTTTTTTCTTTCATAACGTTTTCTACTAAAACTGCTGAAACCCCTAAAACGATCTAAACATTTTTTTTAAATCACCTAGTTGTGAAAATAATCGTTAAAAAATACACTAGACGCTTATATATGCTTCGAAAACAACGCTAAGTGCATCGAAGTCCCTGCCCCAGTCGGTTAAATCTATAATTATATATTACGTCATTGCAGACGGCAGTGTTGGGGAGTACTTTAACTTGAGTAACAAGTTACTGTAACGAAATTACTTTTTGAGTAATTTGATGGTAATTCAATAATTACATTGTATTGTAAGTAATTTAAATGTAATTCAAGTTGCTTTTTTGTAGTAGCTATTACTAAATTACTCATTACTTTTTTTTGGTTTAATACATTTTTAAAACTTATTGAGAATGTGTGTAAATATTATAATAATAAAATATATCATGTTATATCTAAGTGTTATAATTTATAAGAAGAATTTTGTGAACAATCTAAACTGCGATACTTTTTTTATAGCTATTTGACGATAAAGTGTTATTGTTGGAATGAAACCTAACCTAGAACATTTTTATTAACTCTTTTTAATGGCGATTTAACTATTTTAAAAAACATTACAATCATGTGATTAATTTTTTTAAGTATAATGCTGCTTTTCCCTGAAGTGCTTCTGTTGAAAATTTGTTTAGAAAAGCAGGAGATATGACGTGTACTAAAAAGCAATCGAAAATTACTGACTGTAATTTTGAAAACGCATTATTGTTTAAAATAAATTTGAAAAATAAAGATTAATAATGTGTAGCGAAACCAGTAGGTATCTGTTAATAATTTCATATTGTTGATTGTTTAGTTTATGTATTGTCAACACGGTTATCCAGTGGTATTTTTGAAGAAGAAAAAAGTAACTTATTTTGTAATTGAGGTACTTTTTAAGCTCAGAAGTAATGTAACTTGACTTATAAAAAAAAAAAATTAACTTAAAAATAATTTAGTTACAATTTTTATAAGGAATTAGTAATGCAATTTAATTTCTCAAAATAAGTAATTTTCCCAACACTGTAACCAAGGCTTATGCATATGTGCTACATTCAGGGCTCGGAAGTTATAGCTCACTAATAAAATTAATTTTTAGAGCTTAAATATGCACTTAAAAACATTAATATGAGCGCTAAAAACAGCACTAAAAATTGGAAAATATGCGAAACAAAATTCTCAACAAATTTTTTTGAACATGAAATCTAAGATATTTTTCATTTTACCGATTTTTTTTCAAATATGAAGTATTCGATTTTTCTTATTTAACAGATTTTTTATGTTTTTCTTCGAATATGATGGCAGGTTCGAGGTATTCACAAAATAAAATTACCGTGTTCAGTCATTAGTACATATAGTTAATACGACACCAGGATAGTGCAACGATTCCGACGATAGTGCGATGTGACTGACATGATTTTAAAAACAAACAATTTATTGGAAACGAGTGGAATTGTCCGTTTCAATCGGCGGTAACAACGGCGGTCTAAGGCCGTTCATTTCGGATGCGTACCATCTTGAAACGATTTGTTTTCGTTCACGAATTCGTAGGCGGCTGCCTGGTAGGTAAAATTTAGTTTTTAAACATGTATGTGCCCATAAACCAATTTATTATAAATCCAAATTAGCGAAATAGCTCCTACAATATGAATCAATAATATTATATTGTGAAAACGTAGGTATACCCAAAAATAGCACCAAAAACGTTAAATCTTACCTCAAAACAGCAGTGAACACCGTAAATATGCGAAAAATAGCAAAACAAAATTTCGTGTACGACGCCAGAGACGCCGTGTGAAACGCATATTTTGAATCTCACTTTGGATGTTCCAGGACGAACCGAGGTAAAAATATGCATTTGCTAGAATAACTTCCGAGCCCTGAGAGGTGATGAATATAATATATGGTACGTACGGTATAGGGACGTGCTAACCATTATGCACTTATTACGGTACCTATATGTACCTATACATGGGTATATATACATACATCGCTATTATATTATTATATTATAGGCGAGCTGGCCGGAGGGAAGACGACGCGCGGGAGGGGTGCTAAAGGACAAAAAAAAAAAAAAATCACAAAGGATAGAAAATATTGTATTACAGTTGACAATAATAATAATAATAATAATAATAATAATAATAACTGCGTGGCGGCAGCTGAAAAACGTTATTTTTATAAATGTATCCGCCGCGGTGCGGAGCATATGCCACGGCGCGAGGGCACGTGGCACGCGTGTGTCGTCGTCGGCGGAAATCTCGGCGGAAAGCGTGCGGCGGAAGGGCGGCGGCGGGGTCGACGACGGGTCTGGGGGGGGGGGGGGGGCGGGGGGGGGGGGGGGGGGGGGGGGGGCTCGAGGGGCTGCCAGAGGAGGTGCGTCCCGTTTTCACCTGGACGCTCTTGAAAAACACAACGGCCGTGTGTAGACGCGCGCGAGCGCCCGGCACATGACATTATATTATATTATATTATATTATATTATATTATTGTGCTATGTATGTATGTATATATATATATACGTCGGGCGCGCGTCCGCGAGCCATGTACACCATTATAATATGTATATTATGTTATGTACATACCCGTGTATATATATATATGGGTAGGTGCACAATGCCCGAGTAAATACAATGGGTGTGTACATATATACGGGTGAGCAGACAAACGAAAATGCTGGCGGGTGTGTGTGCGTGCAGTGCGCGCAAATGCCGTCTGAACGGCGCGTGTTCTGGTGACCGCGACGACGTCGACACAATGATAATATTATAACGACGTGATGGGTTGATAAATTTTAATAGCGAAAAATCAAAAAAAAAAAAATGTCATTACTATCGCAATGCAACGTGTACTGAATATGGTTTGAAAAAAATTCGCGGTTCGAACGCGCATTGTAGCCAAACACACATTTTTTGGTCCCAAACACTGCGTGATGCCCGCATGGCTGGGGTCGGGAAATCGGTCGCTCTTTGGAAAATTCATCGATACATCGAGATCCGTAAAACATAAATTACAATTCATACCTGCGTCGTTATAGTGATAATATTTCGGGATTTCTTGGTAACGATATTCAGCTCGAAAATCTCACTGATATTAAGTAGGTAGATACGTTTTTTCGTATCTGTATTTAATTAAATAATATTATATTTGTGTAAACAATAATAATAATAATAATAATAATAATAATAATAATAATAATAATGAATTAATGAAATAAAGTTTTTCTATATTTTCTACATTTAAGACGCGTCATAATGTTTTTAATGCCTCCCAATTTTTCAGTGAACTAATAATAATACTCTCTTTAGTCTAATATTCTATAATATATTGCCTATACTAACAACTACAACTGAAAAAAAGGTTGCTCTAACCTGTGCGGCTCCCTGGACATTATGGTTTTGTATTTTTTCGAAAAAATGGCTCTTTCTTACGAAAAGTTCCCGACCCCTGCCATATGGTGTTAAATTAAAATATTTAAGTATAGAAAACTATATGTAGTTAAATTTACCATTTTTTTTTTCTTGCAAATATTTGGGACTTGATGCGTACGTACGAAATCGACGAAACAAATGATCGAAAAAAAAAAAACTAAAATCTTCGTTTCGACAGCTCCGCAGAATATATACTTGAAAACTATAAAAACTGGTAGGTCGTACCACCCAAATAATATAATATTCAAACGAGAACAAATCAAAATAATGTCTCCCGTCAAACGTAATCAGTCTTGTTTTTCGTGCTCTGAAATACCGAGTAAACGCAAATAGTCAAAGAATTTGATTTTTATGCGATTTTACTATCCATCTTGACATTCAATATTAAATGTCTATTTCAAGCCAGCCGAATAATAAACATGAAACATTTTGAATTGTTTTAAAAACTGTACTTAATACATTCTTATTAACTATTTATTGATGATGTGTAGGGTTCTGGACGTATTGCACTTAAAATTATCGAAATATGTATGCAAATAAGCAGTCAAAATCGTCAAAATATGCTTTTAAATATGCAGCTAATTTTTGTTTTATTTTTAAAAAACGCATAAGGTCTATAATAAATTATTATTATAAAAATAAAAATTTAAAAATTAGGTAGGTACTTAATATAATAAAAATAATTTTTACACAGGTTACTCATCTCCATCTGTATCAACCTAGGATTCATTAGGTTTTACCACAACTAAACAATTGTCGATATTGTCGATAAAAATGTTGATTATTAAGCGATAAAGAGATTTTCATCGTAAACAGACGTACGTGTTAGTACGAAAGACTACGACCATCCAATTATGATTTTTCCCAACAATTTTATGTTTATAAAAATATAAAAATGTGAAATATGCCCAAATATGTTTAAAAATTAATCAAATATGCGCTTTTCTTAAAATATGACGAAATATGCAAAAATATGCAAATTCAAACTTAGTATTTAATTTTGTAATTTCATAAAACACATTTATAACTCACTTAGAATAGACTACAACCACTACAAAAAAACATGCAAATGCAAGAAGTCCCGAACCCTAATGATGTGTTATCTTTCATTAAAAATAAAACACAAAAACCGTCTTAGTTATAGTTACATTTTTATAAATTAATTTTCTAGTTCGTTAATACCTAAATATATACCTTTAATAACGAGTCACGAAGTTATCGAATCGATCGGTTGCAACTCTGTTTGTTAATTTATTAGATATTTCTTTACTTAATATTTTCAACGGGGTTTCCGTTAGATCCTCTTCACTTGATTAGATGTAATAATATGCCGTCCCAGGTTTTTAGGAGGAGGATGTTTGCGATTAGTTTCTTCGTTTAAAATTGTAGTTTTACCCTCGTCTATGCGCACAGCTTATGGAGTTGCAACTTTTTTCTGCCCACCGACATTTACGCCCTTTTTTGATAAGTTCTCTGCAAAAGGAATATTTTATAATTTTGGTAAATATTTAATTCTTTACCACTTTCACTTAAAACTATTTCCATATTAAACGAGAGCACAAGCCACAACAACTATATTATAATATAGGTACGTACAACGCTTGGAATTATACTGAACAACACCGGATTCATATTATATAAACGGATAATATTTGCCCGAATTGTGTTGTTTCCTCATCAATTAATACAATTATGTAAATTATGAAAATAATTGTTTTCAAACTTTCGAGGACAACGCCGCAGATTGGATTAGCACACTTAAGATAAAACCAGGGAATGTAACGCATAAAAACAAATTCGTACTTCAAAATATATACGTACTTTACATACTCCAAAATCTGTCTTCGCAATATCATTGACATAGGTACAGCAATGTACTACACATTCGAATATTGATCGGCGCCATTGATGTATGAGCGTTGATATTCTATAAAAAAGAAAACAATATATATTATTATTCATTGTATATATTATTCGTTAACTTATGTAAATCTCGTAGGCAGGTACATGAAATATTTTTGAATCCGCGCGTCCTTCGGTACTGTTGTTTTAAAACTTAATTTTTCATAAAACGAATCAAAACTTGACATTATATTGTACTTCAAAATTCAAATAAAAACAATCTGGATAATATTAGATTGTACAACAAAAAAATGTCAATATTCCACAAAATTACGATCACGTACACGCGCGGACACGTACTAAACTAAATTATTGCACAGTTCGGTATCCGAGTGTTATCTGTATCTTTTTCCGTAAAGTCATATTTTTATCGTTCCGATGGGCTTTTATATCGTACTCGAAACAAACGGGTTCTCGTACAGAATACGTTAGTGTCCTAGGGTACAAACCAATGGATTTTTTATTTTTATTTAACAAGAATGTATAGTAAAATGTTTTAAATGTTTCATTTTTTTTTTTTTTTTGCCAGACTCGAAATAGGCATCTAACTAGATGTCACACGGCCACTCGTGGCAAATCATTTTGACGCTAAGTGCCAAAAATTACCTTTTTTTTTTTTTTCGAGCGTGCCATTGAACTGTGAAATGAAGTACCTACATAAAAACCGTGGTACATATTGTGAGCTATATATATTACGGCTATTTACCGTTCAATAACGATCATTTAATTTTATCTGCAGACATGAGTACATACATTGCGATATAACCCATTAATTACTAAAAATAAAAACAATATTATATAAGACACAACTAATTATTATTTTTTATACGACACATATACTATATACTATATAGTATATATAGGTACATATCAGGTGGTATGAGCCACCAAACTTTGAGGAACTGTACCTCGCAAACTAAATAACGATAAATACAAATTTTAATGCCAAAATTCAAACAAAAAAAATTGTTTCATCAATTTATGACTCTTTCGTTGTATGGTCCCATTTGAAAATCAAAAGTTGATAGTGGTTTCGGAAATAGATATAAGGGCGAAAAAATTTTTAATATTATACAGTTTTAGAAAAGCGTACCTAAAACTAAAAGTTTAAATGCGTGTTAGGTATTAATATTATAAAACTAAACAGTACAAAAAAATTCAAAGTTTAATCAATGGCTATATTGACATAATATAATATTATGGAGTTCGATTTTACTATTATTGTCATTATTATAAATTATTATTATAATCGGGACTGTGACTTCCCCGAAATAAATGCTTAAAAAAAAAACTCAAATCTTCGCATCCGGTGTACAATATATAACTTTGTAATAGGCACTTAAAAACTGTGAAAATCAGTCTGAAAATGTATACTTTCCCTATATAGTTCAAACAACAATAAATATTAAATCGACTCTCCTGTCAAAAAACTTCCTAGTTATTTTATCTGTGTCTGTGACGAGTATATTATTTTCCTGAAACTACACACATCGATTTAAGAAAAACAAATTAGTCTTAGTCAGTGGTTTGTCTTGCAGGGCACGCGTCCGTATAAACTATTACGTATATATCATATACACAGGTGCGTATGCAAGGGGGGGTTCTAGGGGTTCAACCCCCCCCCGAAATTTCAGGAAATAAGTTTTATTATTTGTTAGTTTGGTTTTATTTAATTTCCCGCATTGCCTAATCGTAATATGAATTACATTCTCGTTTAGTGCTCGATCTTTATCTACAATCGTTAATCGGACCACTACAGTGGCAAAATGTATCTGATGATGATCGCCCAAAATGTTCATTAACTACCTTAAGTCAAATTTCCAGTGATTTCTATCCGAATATTAAGTAATAAGTGCCTTTTAACAATATTAGCTACTTTGCCTGTAACGACTGTTACTGCAGAGCGTTCATTTTCAACATTGCGGAGACTGAAAACCTATTTGAGAAATAATATTGGACAAGACCGGCTGACAGGATTAGCGCTCATGAATATTTATAGACACGATAACACTGATATTGACGAAGTCATTAACAGATTTGCAAGACTACTTTGAAAATTAGATTTTATATTATAAAAATACATGTTTTTAACAATA
Source organism: Myzus persicae (assembly GCF_001856785.1). Taxonomy (NCBI): domain Eukaryota; kingdom Metazoa; phylum Arthropoda; class Insecta; order Hemiptera; family Aphididae; genus Myzus; species Myzus persicae. Next base: position 41,461 of record NW_019103713.1, read on the forward strand.
AATTATTAAATTTTTTTTTTAAGTATGACGTTTTTTATAAGAAATAAATAGTACTATAATTGAAATTGTGTAAACTCCTTGTTAGGTTATAGGTTAAGTTAGATTATATAAGTATGAAAATTTACAAGCAAAACAACCCCCAAAATTTTTGTTTGTGTACGCGCCTGCATATACATACCATATATATTCAGTATATATATTCGTGCACAATTCACAATACGACACAGATCTATATGGACGAACACTGAACGCTTTACAAATAAAAATGCTCGAGTGTGTGTTTGCGCAGCGCACAAATGCCGTCTGTGGTGTATTCGTGACCTCGATAAAGTCACCACAACAAGAAGGGTTGATATTACAATAATACGGTTTGAAAAATATGCAGTTTAAACTTTAACTATAAATATTTTAATATGCAGTTCTCAGTCTGGGTATCTAATCCCGACGCGCTTGAACGATATCTTTATGCCGGGGGTGGCCAAACTTTTTTTGGTCGCGATCCACTGAAAATATACTCCACCTTTGAGGATCGACTTCCATAGAAAAATGATTAAAAATAAAACCTTTTTTTGTTTCGTATGTGCACTCGTACTTCTAAATTGCAGTACAGGACTTAAATACGTTATTATAAATTTAATACAACAGACACCGCCGGATAAACACGGTGAAATGAACTTACGTGAACGATGTTCGTTCGACGTACGTAACCAGAATAAAAGAAAAAAACTGTACAGATAAAACTTATCGACAATTTTGTTCACTACAACCTCGATTAATTTCCGTGCGCGTGTCCCTGAAAATAAATTCCAACATGATCGACTTTGAAATTGTGCGCGGCGGAACGTTTGGCCGTCCCTGCAGAGATTAAACGCGGTTAAATCAAGCTACTTAGCGAATCATCAAAACTAGCAATCTTTTTCAATCCACCCGAAATGACCTCAAAGACTAATCTTTAAAAGAACTGAAATCACAATAATTTTTAGCATTAGACACTATAAACAAAATCAAAAAAATGTACTATATAAATGCAATCAAAAAACCGGTACCTACCCTGCCCCTCTCGAACAACAAATAAAAATTAACGATTCGCGTCAAAAAACCTCCTTATTTTTCGTCCTTTGAAATACTGTAGGAATTCGTGTCTGCAATGAGTGCATTATTCTTCAAAGACTACTCATCCAGTCACTGTCAGAGACGAAGGACTGCCGTCGGGCGAGAGTCTGTATATACCATTATATTATACACATATATATATACCTAACATGTAGACGACAATGTGTATACATTACGAACGCAAAATAAAAATGATCGTGCAGGTGTGTGCAGGAAGTCTGTCGTGTTTTCGTGACCACGGTGACTATACCATCAACACGGTGGAACCCTAATACAATATTATAATATTATCAAATAAAGAGCTAAAAAAAAATTCACAATTCAAACTATCCCTCGGTGTATCTTGTATAATACACCTAGGACCTAGTTAAATCTGAACGAGCTATATCTAATATTGTCGCTCGAACAAAATGTTTTAGTTTTTAAACACGTAAACCAAACTAATTAGCGCACCATTCAATTTTATCAACTTTTTTCGTGGATTTCCAGCTATCCGATTATGATAATTATTATAATCAGGATTCGAGACTTGGAGAGCGTGACATGAAATAAATAAGCGTTTAAAAAAAAAACTCAGATTTTCGTTTCGAACTCTATGAAATAAGCACTCGACTATAAAAATCAATCTGAAAAATGATTAGGTCAAGTTATATTTTACATTTTTTTTTAAGTCCTCGTAAATATTTGTTTTTAGTAGATTAATATTCGAATTGTCATACATTTTTTCAAAATATTTCAAATCTTTTTGGGAATTTTCACACACGAGTAAACCTTAAACTGTTTACTATCCACATTATAATTTCCATGCATTTTTTTTTTTTTATCATGCCTTTAACTGGTATCGATTTTTCATTTTTCAAATGCCATGTCCTCCTGCTACTCCCAGCATATACGTAGCAATAAGAGACCTACTCTTTCGTGAAAAAAATACAACAGCAAATTCCAAAGCCAAGGACTTGTCCCCGGGACTATGTGCGTTGATATCGGCGCTGCTGTTATGGTGGGTTACAGACACTTATTCGAAGCAAAGCTCCTGTCCGAAGGAATCGTATATTATTCGTACAGAATAAAAATACGCACCCGTCGAGACGATCTTTTAGATTTGAAAAAAAAAAAATGCTAAACTGTGGAGAAGAAAAACGAATGGAGACGCGAGTGGTAGTATTCTCTTTTCATTTATTGCTGCAGCAGTGATGTTTGACGAACTCTAACGGATCTGTCGAGTTTTTATTTATTTTTATCCATCTCGTACGATTATATAGCCGCGCTATGACTTAAGGGACGGCGCACCGAGAAAACCTTAACCCGAAAAGGGGATCCGCGAGCTATTTAGGATTATATTATTTAGGACCATATTATCATGTCCACGGCGAAGAGACCAAAAGTAGTTGGAAATCCAATTTTCACAAAATCGCTATACACGTCCATATATTGGGTTGAACTGTGTCGTCTTTTTCATTCGGCAAACATTTTCAAGTTAATATCAAAATTATAACAGGTTTTTTTGTTACTTCAATTGTTGTATTTTTAGCGCTGCAGAATAAGTTTTCTTAGAGCACACGTCTTGTAACAAATCGATTTCGTTGTCGAAAACAATAAAATGACCATTTTTTTTTTAATCGATAGTGAAATACCGGCCGCGGGGCCATGCTTATTATTTACGATGTTGATGAAATTATATTGTTTAAGTTAAAACCAATAAGGCCCACTTAAAATGTTGTAAACATTTCCGTATTATACGAGTAGTAGGTACATTGTCTTATACGCAAATTTAATTATATAATTCATTAAAATATTGACTAAATTGTTAAAAAAAACTTTTGCTCTAAAAATTATTTGAATTCTCTGTATATCCTATAAGTATACGATGGGAGAAAAGGGAACCCGGTAAGTTCATGAAATTTGAACGAAATCGTTGGAACGAATTTCTTTGAACGCGTCGCTTCCAAGCACTGCTACTCAGCGAACGTACACGACAGGGATACAAGACGTTCTAAACTACTTGATCAGAAACCTACAACGAGTCAAGTCGGTTGTACAACAGGTGTCGAGTGGGTCACTGTAATGGGTGTGTTCAATTTGAGTTCAATGGTTTTATTATACCATTGCATACGAAAAACAATTCTGAGCTGATAACTAAAAATAGCTACATACTAAAAAATGTCTATAAATGGTTCGAAAAGATGTACATGCAGTCCCCCCCTCCACCTTTAGCAAAATATTTGCAATTATTTGCAATTAGTTTACAACTCGTTGGCGGTATTTCAAAGTTCCTCGGACAAAGTGGGGGTGCAACTTATTCATGCACATATATCTCAAAAAGACTGAAAATATTTTGAAAATCAAATCAAGTATAAAAACGCATATTATGTAAGCCATATATTTCGGCGAATAATTCGGGTATCTACGATTTTTCGTTTTTGTATGTTAAAACGAAACAGTGAAATATCGTTATTTAATACTCGAGAACATAGATTTTCGTAAATATTGCGTCGTGTTTTGACCCTTGGAAACGCGTTCAAAATATATTTTACATCAATACGAACGCACTCTATATAAATTCGGACGTCTCAGGTTTTTTTTATAAACTGTTTTTTATACTTTGAGATGGGTGTCGTTATAAATTAGGTACCTACATATATATATATAGATATATATATTAGGTGCATCCGTGGCCAACAATTTCCAATAGAGCTTAACGGTTTCCCGAAATCAAACACGCACTGCCCAGCCGTTTATTAAATTTTTCTCGTTTTTCTTTCGTTTTCTCCTTCGTCCCTGCACCGACGATATGATATTATTAATATACACTGCTGCTTGCAGTAAGCGCACACGTCTCTCGGGCAATACAGCGGAAACAAGTCGAATCGTCCGTAATACACTATACCCACCCCATCCCCATCCTCTTCCCGTCTCCTCTCCGCTTAAACCGTGTAACGACTTCCGCAGGGTTAGGGTTTTCGAGAATACTAAAAGTATAAAAATAAACGCACGTCAGTGTAATAAAATTAAATCGTTATTCGGATAGTCCCCGTGTCTCTATAATATGATATTATGTCACCTGCGTCTCGTCGCAGTTCGGGATTATTACTATTATTATTATTATTATTTGTATCGATCTGTTCGCTTCGACGACAAGGGTCAGGTAACAGAGTTAAGCGTATTCAGATACACTATTACACCGATAGGTTTTTTTAATTTCGAAAAATTTAAAGACATTTATGCTTCGAGATTTTTGAGTTCTAAAAAACATAGTTTTTGATATCGATACCTGGATGTTTTACATGGGGTTAAAATTAAGTGACCTCTTACACATTATTCATAAAACTTCAACAAAATGTACACTAATATAGCTCAAAATAGCTTACTTGTATCTGGTAAAAAGGTTTTGTAAAAAATGGATTAATGTATAAACGAAAATTATCTCACGGCTGTGTCCAATCGCCCATCTCCTGAACTCTAAAAAATAATTTTAAAAACTTTGTAATACAATTTTAAAATAAATATAAAAATTACGAACATTTAGTTAAAACACAGGTGTAATACATTAATACATATTGATGAGCAAAAATAGTTTAAAATCATTCGTTAATATAATTTATACGACTATCCATCAGTGCAGATGATGTCAACATTTTCAAGAAAGTTATCCACTAAATAATTTATAGTAAAAATGGGGATTTTTCATATGAAAAGCTGAAGTTTTTATCACCCCAGGAAACTCCTTCAGTAATAGGTAAAACAAAGTTTAAGAATTTGAAAATGTGGCACTTAAGTTTATTTAAAAGTCCAAAAATCGGAATTTGAATAAACGTATTATCAAAAGAAAAAAATGTGGGTGAACATGCTTGTCGAATCAGCCAGTATAAAATCATAAATCGAACAATTACACAGTGACTGACGTCACTTTTTTTCAGTTAAGATAACATTTCGTGTTTACTAACTCTGTGACCTATACTTAAATGGCATTTCTATAGTACATTAAATTGCTCTTAATTTTTTTTTTCCGATATCGAAGCAATTATAAGCTTTCCTTCGCATCGCACCATAACAATTATAACAGACGCTTCACAAGACGCCTCCACGTCAGGCTAAATATTTCATTGCGCTTTCGTTCATTATTGAAGCGTGATAATTTCGTTTTATTTTTATCTTCAATTTTGTCCGTGAAATGTTTTTCGAAGAATTTCATAAAAACTTTTATTTTATATTATTTGTCACGTTATTGCATCACGAAACGACGTAATATTATCTATTATTTGACGCAACGAAACGAGTATAAAACAAAGTATGAAACGCGTCTGAGCGAAATAATACGGTAATACAATGTTTCGTCGGTCAACTGTCGCTCTATTGTTCGTCTCGACTTATTTCCGGATAAAGTAAAAACTCGAAATGTGCAAAACAACGGTCAGCTGCGTAGACTGCGGGCAGGCGCGGCGCTAGAATTTTTTCAAAATGTCGTGCAGTGGAGCAGATACTTTTTTGTACTCGGAGGACTAGACTTTTCCGATAGTTCCGATGATTACTCTGCAGATAAATATTACTCAATGATAACTGTATGAACATAAAAATTAAGTGCCCTAATCTGTTATACAAAAAAAAAACCCTTAGAAAACAATACAGAATGTGCCACTGACAAATTATAATATATATATTATACCGATATCGGTTATAATAACATCACGTGGGTAAAGTAGATATCATCCAAACCGTACTCGGCGAGAAACATAAGCGATATACTTGTAATCACTATATTTACGGTGTTTATACGACCTCGACAAAAATGCATGGAAATATGCTCTTAAATCAATCAAATATGACACTAATCAATGCGTTAATTTGTTTTGAAATTGTTTTAAAATTATTAGACAAATGTGAAAAAAATAGATTCGGAATTTAGATTATTATTCTTATTTTTTTTTTATGGAACTTTTCGTAGTTTTTATCGTAATGTGCAAGACGTGCATTTATATCACAATTATTAATGTACACTTATTCCTCAAAACTTCTACATTTTCAAAACTGTGAAAAATAAAATTGAGTATATCTGATTCTATGTCATACGAAACAAACGAATTTGTTACTTGTTCTACAACTTTCAAGACTAAATGAAAAAATATGAAAAAGTCATAAACATCCTAACCCAACTAATTACTATAGGGCCCGGATTTTGATGAATTTTTTTTTTGGAAAATCGTAGACGATAATGCAATATCATTACGAATGTATAATATGTAACAAATTTTTTATTTCGCAGTGTTTTGGACTTTTTAGAGTTTTTTTCGTGTCTAATAGTGATTTTTTTTAATCAGTGGAGAGAAAAATGACGAGTTAACTTTTTCATAATGTTTTTTATATTTTCAATGCGAATTTTTATGATATTATACTACAATGCGATTTACATTAGTCTTACGAAAAAAAACTTAAAACAAACATTTCAATCGTTTTCTAGATTAAAACCATTTTAGACATTCGTGCAAATTTAAACCAAAAACACACGTGTTGCCACATAGTAATTTTTAATTTCAAAATCAATCAATAATATCGTATTGATAACTTGACAGTTCTATTTGCGTTTTATTAAGCATTCAGGCCCGTCGCAATGTAAACAAAATTATTGGATTTTTTTCTGCTTTTATTTCTTATGAAATTTTGGTATAGGTTTTCTTAGGCGTCAACTGACTGGCCCCAATTGCGCATCAACAAAATCGTTTACTACTTAAACGATTTTGGTAGTAAATTTACCTGTTGTACGACGAGTTTGAAGCAACTCTCTCGTAATCGAATATTGTGCGTCGTACAAGCACTTTAATAATAGTTTGATTACGTGTCGTAATTGTTTCTCGGAAAACGTTCGAGGAACTAATTTGTCTATTTGCATTATTATAATGTTGTACATGTACAACACATAATTACTATTAATTAGTATAATATTATACACTATTATATGCGGTACGGATATACGCACTTTTGATCGTAAAAATACAGCGCGCTTATGGTATTATTATTATTATTATTATTATTATCATTATTATTACTATTATTATTATAATATTTGCCGTTTGCTCGTGGAAAGTAAAAGTCCCGCGGCGTTTTAACTCATGTCGACCGAACTTTGAATAATTTGTTTTATTGATTCATCAATTGGGCAACGTCTTAATATGCATGTATATTGTTGTATAATATACCCACTGCCGGTCATATAATAGCTGCGCTGTGCGTAAAGTATACGTTACGATATATTATTATACATAATAATATTGTCTTGGCGCGGTTCGAAAAGTTCCTTTTTATACAATTTTCCGGAAGAATATAATTACAGCTTGATGGCCGAAAAATGTCTGGCAAAAAGAAACCCCCCTCCCCCTCTCCTGCTCTATTGTACACACGCGCTTGTAACTCGGTTCCGTGGGATTTCAGACTATACGTGACTCATAAAATATTCAGAGATACTCCTTTTTCCCGGCATCGATTTAACTCGAAAGTTTCGCTGGGTATAGTATTGCCCGTTTTAGCAGTACATAATAGCATCGTATAATAATTTATTTTACGCTTACAGGTTCATTATTTTTTCTAAGCGAACGAAATGATTAAATTTCTGAATTTTTTTCACGGACATTTTTAATTACAAAAAGCAATTAAACGGCGTGCGCGCACCGTACCACGCTGTAGGGACCGTGTAGTAATGGAATGGGAGGAAGGAGGGGGGGGGTCGATCCCGCGGTGTCTTTTCGATTCTGAACGGAGCGATTCATCAATGCGTTTCGTTACAAAATATTAACAATAACGAGGTGTTTTGTTAAAATATTCTTTTGTTTTTGCAGTGTCTGCGTATACAGATTTCACTTAACTGTAAACGATTTTCTACTCGAGGATTGTTTCTGATAGAAAATCGAATCTAGATTGTATTTTCAAGAGGTAAAAACATCGTTAATTCCGAGTACGAGGGAAAACAAATGTTGTTTTTTGGCGCGACTCCTAATAACCCGCATTTTACCCCAATGTTTGTCTTGTCATTTTCTATTCGTGATATTATTTTCTAAATTTTATTGACTCGTTTTGAGTTGTTCGTTGTACATTAAAAATTTTTTTTTAATTTTTCTTCTATGTACATTATTTCGTTTTTCAAAAAGCTTGAAAATATAATACAAGGTTCTTCATAGGATTTTATAATAGCAGTTGAAAACAGTAAAGATACACATTATAGGCATGACTTTTATTTTTAGAAGCTTTTAAAGTTCAAATTTCGACAAAACTCATCAGAATCTCGAAAATTTGAATTTTTATTGCTAAGGATTGACAATTTAGAACTAGGATTCATATACTGTTTTGTAGTTTTTGGAAAATAGCGATGAGCTAGTGATATTTGGCGACTATATATATATTATAGATAGATTAAAAAATGTGTTGTTGAATAATGCTTTCAGAATGTTGCTAGTGTTTTATGGTACTTCGTGGGCGGGAGGGGGTAACAGGACAAAGGCATGACGTTGGCCTAAATAATTATCTAGGCCCCCCTGGCCCCCTAGAACAAAATCACCAGGGTTTAAACTAAAACCAAATCAATAGTTAATTATTAATAAAAATTCGTTTCGTTTTTAGCTATTCCAACAAGGTATAGGTCGATCTGATAATAATAATATAATAATGTCATTATATTATACCCACCTCGCTATAATATACGATATTGATTTTACATCGCGGTGTATATATATTTTTTTTTTTTCCGGAACATAATATACGCCTTTGACGCTGCAAAAGTGCTCCTTGGCTACATGTATATAATATATTGTTATATTACAGTCATTAGCCCACCATCGATTGGGAAATGGATACTTTTAGCCGACAGGTCATACTAGGTACTATTCTGTTATATTAAACATGTCAAATATCAAATTCCTTGCTGCAGTGTAGATTTCACGTAGGTATAAACGCTTCGTGTCGGAAAACACGTCCCTGCGGCGGACAGTAACCTGACCTAGTAATAGTAGGTATACAAAGTATATAGTCATATACATTAAATAGGTAACCAACGTTGTGCGCATATTGTTAGTCAGTATAGATAGTGCAATTCACCAAGTCGTGAGTATTTTTATTGTTTTGTGAAAAACTCGGTAGTAATACGTTGTATTACACGACAAAATATATTACGCTGAGAAATATATTCGATGGCACCCACAGGGGGGGAGGGGGGAGAAGATGACAAGTAAGAGCAGTTTCGGTTGGATTTTTTCTGCATCAATATTATATCGTTTAGTATAAAACGTCACAAAATTAATGTATGCGTAAAATCATACATATAAACAATTTTTAAACGGGATTTTTTTACATCCGATTGCGGACGTCTAAGAGACTTTGATTCCATAGATTTCTGACATGAAGTGCGATGAGGCCAAATGCAGTGTGTCATTTAAACCGAGCCAACCGAGTTTTCACTTTCTTGATAAGAACACAAATCAAATGTCATATGGTATCGCGTTACCTTATACTAGTTATACATATCAATATAATTAACATTTAACAGCATTCAGCAATAATTAATCATTGAAAATATGTAAAACTGCAGTTCTGGAGATTGGTAACCGTGACTTTTTAGACCTAAGTGGCTAAGTCTTCTCAAAAAACTTCCGAATGGTTTGTAGTTGTTTATTTGTTTTATAGAAGCTATAGACATACAGTTATACAAATAGCAATTACCTCGATCAATGGTATAACATTTTATTTACTTAAGTCCCCCCCCCCCCACCACCACTACACACTTTATCGACCTACGAATATGATGCCGTGCCTGCAAGTCTAAACCCATGTAATAAATCGCAATCAAAACATCGACTTTAGGGGCATCGCTGCAACCATCGGTTCAAAAAAAAAACGACCGAGGTCCAATAAAAAAAGATTGGGAAATGGATTTTTAGCTATACGATTATAAGAACGATTGATTTATATTTTTTCCCGGCGGAGCCATATTTAATCATTTTCGTCGAACTATCAAGCACGATATTTGGTACTGGTCCGCAGATTAACAGCGAAAATGAACGTTGAAACGTATATAAATAATAAAAAGTTTGATGACCTAGAAAAGTCTCCAGGTCATTTTTTGGTCTGTAATTTTTAAGTCCAGATTAAATCGAAGATGCTTTTTTAGCTGCGGTAAGACAATGAATCGAATCCTATGGTAACCTCGTGTTACAGACTTAACTCATTAACCTAACTACAGGCTGCATGCGAATTCGGATAATATATTTATCAATAACTATTAGGTAACGGAATGTTAGAAACTATTGTGCCACACATTGTGTTTGTGAAAAAAAGTAAAAATGTTCATACATTTTAAGTACTAGGTACTGTCAGGGCTCGGTGGCATACTAGGTAAGTACTGCATGTTTTGTGAGGAGAGGCAAATAATATTTTTTTTTCTAAAATCACGCGTTTTGAAATCAGTTTAACAAAACTAACGTGTAGGTACTTTTGAAAAACAAATTACGTTTTCACAAACGACCATGAAATACTTTTTGCTAAATAACACTACAAACGAATAGGTAATTCAATATTGTTTTGGAGTCGAAAAGACACAAACATGAGTTGTTAACGAATTGAGCGTATGCCTTAAAGCAACATCCTCTATTTGGTCAATTATTCAACTACCGGTATTATATTATATTGATTATTGAATACCTACAACTTCCAAAATTTAACTAATTTTGCGTGTTTTTGGGAATAATATTATCATTGTTCAACTCTAAGTGACCAAAGATCCAAAATCTTATTGCGATTGATATAAATGACTATGCAATCGATTTAATTAATAGAGATACTGAAAATCGTAGTTAGTAGTTAAATCAACTACTTAATTTTTATGTGTGTGTGGGAATTGACATTTAGGCGATGATTTATTACAACTTATCATGTATCGCATCATTATTAATTATACAGCCAAATTTTTATTGTATTATAATTAGGTCCTGCAATTATGATTAAGAATTTGATCATTTTTATCACACATTTTATCTATATATATATATATATATATAAGTACGTAATTAACTAAAACTTATTTTAAAACTATATTATATATTAATTATTATTTTTCATAATGAATTCATATCAATTTGTAATCTTGCACAATAATTTGCTGCTCAGCTCTCAACCACTCAGTGATGCATTTAAACATTATTCGGTTTACAAAAAAAATTGGAGCCCCCAAAGGCGGCCTACTCAAGGGAAATATGTGGAGTTAGATTTTCAGGACCTTTTTAAATTTTGAGCAAAGAAAATATCAAAATAATCTATTGGGCTTACAATAATGTGTGGTTTTATTAAAATATTTTCATGAACCCCCTTCCCTTTCCCGAAGATAAAAATGAGTGTATGCCATTCAAACCCCATTATAATCCATCATATTATAACTTGTTGTTTTTTTTACATATCTATATAGGTACTTCACAGATCATATAAATATCGACAAAATAAAAATAAATGTCATAAAACAATATTAGTTTTAATAAAAACAATAAAGTATTATTTTGAATCTTAACAGTTAAATTGTTTATGAAGTTAGGCACCTATTTGAATTGTATTTATTATTAAAAATGTTATGTATTATTTTATCAAGTTGTAATGATTTAAAATATTTTAGAATCTTAAATGAAGAACATTTTTTATAAATAACTATCATGTCTATTGAATAACAACAAATTTGGAAGAAAGGAACTATCGTTAGGAATATTAATCAATTTAGGGCACAGATGCTGTTGCTTTTGCAACTTTTGTTCTACTGTTTAGTAGTACTGTTCACTTTTCTATTATTTCTAATTTATTGCTAACTAAGTTTTAAATGCGATCCATGTAAATCCATTCATTCGCAATGTTAAGTAAAAAAAAAAAAACAAAAAAAAAACAATGAATTAAAACAATGATTATAATTATAATTATAACGATACACGTGTTACTTGTAAATTCAATTTTCAAATTTTTTAGTAGAATTTTAGATATTTTTCAATGCGATACAACTATACATTTTACTAGCTCCTAACTACAACAACACCCATGACCTATAATTGTCGATCGCTGATAGCTATAAACACACTAGTTGTTCAAATTTCAAACATCGTATTAACACATTTATTGTATTATAATATATCATTTAAATAATTTCAATTTGATGAGACTCAACAATGAGCTCACAAGTGAACGAATTTTTTACCCCAACATTTTGGCCACCCCCCCCCCCCCCAATTAAATTCTGTTCAGCAATAACTATACACAATTCCCCTCGTGATCCATTAACTATTGCTCACCAATATTATAATATAATAGTAATAATATTGCATTTTATCATATTGTATCAATGTCGGTCTTCCTCCCCGATAAGATGGACTTTATTATTTCAATCACAGTTTGTGCGATCGCAATAAATTTACTCAGCACGAGAATTCGTTGTTTTCCTCGTATTTGAGATAGACCGTGGAATTCGCAGCCAGTATACTTACCCTCAATTACGAGTCGCCCTTTTGTTATTCGTGGAACGAGGGTAGGTATTTCTGGTTTAATTACATCGCTTATAGTAGTATTGTCTTCCGTGGTAAATTATTTAACTTATTTATACAGTTAAACGGCCAAATATCAATAAGTCATTGGATTAAATACTCGGCTAATTATTTTGGTAACTGAATGTAGAGGGTGTAACGCAAAAAGACCTGACGGATAAAATAACTATTGTTGTAATCAATAATTTTTAATTTTTTTTTTTTTTTTAACTCTATTTATACAGCCGCTTGCGCTACACGTATAATAATTTAACATTTTTTTATTTTTTAATATTGAAAATAAAAAAAATTTAAATCTGATATAAATTATTTTTGAGAAAAACGAATTTATAAAATATTGATAGTTAGAACATTCATTTAATTCTTGTAGTTAATTTCTAAACATTTTGTTAGAGCTCATTATTTGTGTTAAGTTGAATTGATCCTGTCACACACATCGTTTTAAATTCAAAAACTATAGACTGTATATTTAAATATTTTATGAGAACTATTTTAAATAGGTACTTATTAAAATCTTAATATTTTTTTTGTTTTTTTTTTGTAATACTTTTAAAATTACGAGTCTTCAAACAATGTTGACACTTAAAAAAAATCAGAAATAAACCACTTGGCTCAGATAAATGTTTTACACGCCGAAGCGTGCACTACAGGTAAATTTCAACCAGAGCCTACACAATATACATACTTTAGTGATCACTGATCGCTAAGGAAAGAAGTCTCATGCTTTCTGGGGGTATTTTAAGTAGTAAATTGTTAATTAGTAAATTGTTGTTACAAATTGTTGCATGTATTAATTTTAGATTAATATTATCGTTGGGTGGCGTCGTTGATACCACGGAAAAAAATAAGATTACTGTTTTTGATACAAAAGTTTTCTAAAAACGAAGTTTGCAAATTGGCTATTTTAAATTTTTTTTTATTTTCAGTATAAAAAAATATAAGTAAAATATGTTATGTAATTATACATGTAGGGCAAAGGTCAATAAATTATTTATTATAAATAATTTTAAACATTGATTATAGCATATTATAGAAGTTATTTCATTTGTCAGGTATTTCTGTTATAGGCAACAATACACATCGTATAATAATTTATTATATCTACTTGTTCAAGTTAAATAGTTTAGGGCTTGAAATCAATTACGAAATCGGTGGTAATATCGATACAAATCGTTTAAAAATCATAAGTATTACCAATATCAAATTCCTCTTCTTAACGATACTCAAAATGTACATTGAAGTCGAAAAAAAATTAAACCGATGATACATGGGTATCAAAATAATAACAGTTTTACATTTTTATAATATATAAAATCGATTTAAAAAAAAAAATTTAATTTAAATTTCAACAACAATAGCCGGTATACGCGTTTCAATGTGATTCATGTGTTGATAATAATAAATTATAAGTAACTAATAATTCGTTTTCTTCGGCCTGTTACACAACCACGGCGCCAACGATGGCAGGTTTATCGTAGTCAGAAATCAAAACTAAAATCTCAAGAATGTAAAATTTGTATTTTAAATCGTAAAAAATTTAAAATGATGATCAAAATCCAATTAAAAACCATAAAACAACTAAATCGATGTTTGTGCAACAATATGAAAATCATAATATTATAATAATATCAATTATCAACACATTATTTTAAACTTAAATTAGAAAAAACAAATATCGGTGTGTAAAATCAAAATTAAAATCAAAATTTTGAATTTCAAGCCCTGGTCTTGTGTATGTTACGTAATTTTATTAAACAGAAAAATATTTCAAGTTGATAAAATGATTATAAAATAATGTGTGTAGGTACTATTAATACTTAATACTGGAAATACTTTTTTCGAGATTTTACGAGTTTTCAAATAGATAAATCATATTATATAACCATATACAACCATATACCTATACACTCTAAATGATGTGCTGTTACAATTGTATGATTTATAAAGGTAACGGGGAACTTGTGTAACTCCATTCCTCAGAAATTTTTTAAAATAGTTAATAATTTATAGGAGGAACTAAAAAAGAAAAAGAAAATCAGTGACTTGAACAAAAAATATGATAAAAACCCCTATTTATAGAAAATGCCGTTATTTCAAGTTTGTACCTTTTTACTTATATAAGTATAAACGAAAAGTTACACGTATTAATTAATGATAATCGATAAAACTATAACTGAATCGTCAGGTAGGTACCTAATAAGACACTTGCCAGCATACACAAAGCAAAGGATTATTGGCTTGAGCCGCGTAGAAATGGCCGCAATAGTGACGACACAGGCAGGTCGATTATGATAATATCAACGTTCAAGAGTTTAGTGTTTGCCATTTTTTTTATCCCAACTATATACTATGGAATTATTGCAGTGTAGAATGCACACAATATAGGCTGCACAAAAAAATAAGGGAATTGACATAAGTTAAAATGAGTAGGTATATTATATAGGTTGGGACAACAAATTTGATTCCTCCTGATGACGAACAATGTTTTATCGACCAGTAGATGAATCAAAACTTAAGTCGGTTTCGACTACTTAAACGGCTTAAACCTAAAATCCGACGAACAGGAGCATAACCACGTATACACCAACTTGGCCCCCGGACTCAAAAAACGAACATTTTCAAAATTATCGCTGACAATAAGCCTGTCGTAAATGCAATTATTAAAAAATTTGTAAACCATTAAATTTTAGTAATCATCGCAGAGTACCTGCGAGTAAGTATAGACACTTACTTACAAACACTTTCAAATTATTTATGAATATTTTTTTCTACTCCATAAACCACTGAACCGACTTTTACGTTTCGAGAACATTTTTTATCGAATAATTTGGTGTAACTAAAAATACTACAAAAATATAATGTTGTTGTGCATTTTTTTTTGTTTTTGTTCTTCATTGTATGCGATTTAAATTAAAATAGAAAATATATAAACCCAAACGAATAAGTATTTGGAAATCAGTATTTAATTTTAAATGCAGATACTATGAGAAAGTATCTAAAATACGTATTTGAGTGGTACTTAATGAGTATTTGAACACTTTTAGCCGAGTACTTAACGAAACGGCAGTAATCGCGAGTGAGTTCTGAAACCGCAACAAATGGAACGTTTGCATTATTATATTATTAATATTGTGGGCATGGAAAACCTTAGTCGAATCGTTTCCGATGACTCTGTGCTCGCAATCCGCAAACATCATATTAATAGACGAGCTTTACCTGAAAAATGAGTTCGGTAGATACTTCCAAAAATACTATTCGAAGTTTTATAAATATAGTTTTACCTCGTAAATAAAGCATCCACTGAACCGATTTTCATGTCATAAGAACATATTTTTTAATCGAATAATTTGGTGTAACTACAAACACTCATCAATTTTTTTTTTTTTTTGTCATTATTGTATTTGGACTTCACGTCGAGAACATCTCAAAAATATATCACTGAACGCTTTCGATTTTTTTTGATTTTTTATTTCATGTGATTAAAATTAAAACAGAAAATACATGAATTAAAAAGAATAAGAATTTGAAAAATAGTATTTCATATTTTACTTTTACACGAATACTGTACAAGACTGCGATGCCGTGTCCGCCGGGTATACAACCACAATAAATGGGAAGTCCATATTATTATTACATTATCAATATGGGCACGAAAATCCTCACAAATCAAGCATCCACTGAACCGATTTTCATGTTTCATTTTACGCCGAATAAGGCGACTATAAAAAAAATCATTTATTATTTTTTTTCGTCGGAGAATAATGTACTGTACGTTTGTGTATAGGTACCGACTTAGAAAGGTATTTGAACACTTTTACTCAAATGCTTTGCAAGACTGCTCTGCCGTGTCCCCGGGTATCGCTACGTTCTAAGGTCAAAAAATAAAAGGGTCGTCCACGTTACTATGACGCGTACCATTGATGTGGGCACGGAAAACATCAGTCGAATCGTTCGTCCCCGTCCTTCCTGCCTCCGGAAAAATGATATTAATAGACGAGCTTTACGTGAAAAATGAGTTCAGTAGACACTTTCAAATACTGTTCAAACTGTTTGTAAATATATTTTTATCTCACAACTGAAGCATTCGGTGAACCGATTTCTGTGTCCAGAGAACATTATTTTTATACCGAATAATTTGGTGTAACTATAAAATAATAACCATTAATTTTTTTTGTCGGAGTATTCGAACTTTAGATCGAGAATAATACTCTGCAAAAATCTATTGGGTATTATATATATTTTTTTTGTCATACGAGATTAGAGTTAAAATATAAAACGTATCGTTTAAATAGAATATAAGTATTTGATAGTGTTATAGTATTTGATTTTCAACGCAGACACTCCGAGAAAGTATTTAAAATACGTATTCGAGTGGTGCTTGAGAAGGATTTGAACACGATTTCACTCGAACGATTATTATAAGACTTCAGTGTCCGAGTGCGTTCTAAAACCACAACAAATGGAACGTTTACATTATTATATTGTCAATGTAGGCATGGAAAACCTTAGTCGAATCGTTCCCGTCGACTCTGTGCGTGCAATCCGGAAAAATGATGTTAATTTACGAGCTTCAAGTGAAAAACGAGTTACTTTCAAATACTGTTCAAATTGTTTATAAATTTATTTTTGTCTCACAACCGAAGTATTCGCTGAACCGATTTTTGTGTCCAGAGAACATTATTTTTATACCGAATAATTTGTTGTAACTATGAAATAATAACCATTAATTTTTTTTGTCGGAGTATTCGAACTTTAGATCGAGAATAATACTCAAAAATCTATTGGGTATTATATATTTTTATTAAAAAAGTGCCCGCGGGCACCGCTACGCTGTAAAGTCAAAAAAACAAAACGGTCGTCCGCGTTATTGTGTGTATGATGTACACTTTTGCGGACAATATGGGCGCGGAAAATCTCGGTCGATTCGTTCGTGTCCACACGTGGCTTCTGCCTCAGGGAAAAACGACATTAACGTGTGCGGGGGGTTTACGTGAAAAGATGCGTTGTTGATCATGAAATCGTCCGATTATGACGCGTTATATCGTCATAATAAATGAATGCGGGAATTATTGTCTCTGCTGGCCGAAGAAATAAACGATTACGTGACGGGTATTAATAATTACACGGCGGGCTACGGTTAACAATAATTCGTTCGTTCCGCCGTATAACACGTCGCGGACTTAAGGCATAATCGGGGACGAGCTTACAGCCTACGGACATATTATTATCATTATTATTATTATTATTATTATATACGTCCACGATCTAACAATCGCGAGGTGGGTAGGTACGCGCGGGATTAAAACCGAAATTAAATCTTGTGTATAGAATATTATTATCATAACGTTCGAAATTAGTATGATAATAACGATAGTGCCTACAATATAGTGCCCGGGCATTTAGTCCACAAATTACTGCGGTGCTCGGACAAATCATCGTAATAATAATGTTAGACAAACTATACCTATACCTATAGAGGGCGATCCGACGAATAAGCTCACCCCCCCCCCTTTTTGCTTTAATAACGAAGTTTTTCGGAATACGATTTTTGGAATCTTTAAAATAATATATACTAAAAGACCACGTTTACACACTCTCGAGATTTTTTGCGCCACTCGAGGAGTGTCCTGTGGCGATACGAATACCTTTGTTTTTCAAACGAGAAGCCCACTTTTTTTCTTTAATTCATTTAGCGGGATAATTTTTTTTTGAGAATTTCGATGTATCGAAATCAAAATTCGAACTCGGGGTTTCCAATAGTTATTGGACAATTCGTACTAAGGATATAACGGTCCATGATAGGGACATGCTTATACGGTTCTACACATCGGACGAGAAAAATAACTGAATGAATCAAGAAGGATTTTACTTGCTATTTACCCAAGTGTTTGACTAAATAAATATAAAATGACGTATTATATTATATTATGTGCATATAGACTATATAGATAACAACGTGTACCTACTGTGAAAGCGTATCCTTCTTCCGTGTCATAAATTCGATACATCAAAATTCTCAAAAATATTATCCGCTAAATAATTTGAAGAAAAAAAGTGTTATACAATAGAAATTAAAATTTTCAATACGTTTATGTCAACAATTTAAATATAAAAAACTCAGTCCCGAAGTAGAACAAAATTATTTGTATATTTATGCAATTCATATTTAATAACGTTCTCTGTCATATACATTATACGGACATAGTTGCAATAGGTAATATACGTAATTGAAACTACCAAAAACTTCCAACAAAATAATAGAAAAATTAATTTGGGCCACTTCTTAAAAGTTGTAATGAGTACAATATCATACAAATAGTAATAGATAGAATGGCATTGCGTAATCCACGCAATCGTGTGTCGATAGAAATTTTAATTTTCCCCTAATCACAATAATTAGTTATAATTTTTTTTTTGACATATTAATATGAACTTTATTAGTCAATAAAAATAATTTTATAAGATACATTAAAAAAAATATTAAAATTTAACTAAAGTACCTACCTAATATAATAAATGGTGAACTATAATAATTTGATTTGTAGGTGTACCAGATATCTACACGCACTGAGATACTTTGTGTATTTATATATAAACGAGTAATAATTCGCACCTCAAAATCAAGATGATGACTGTCACAACTCAAAATGTATAGTTTTGAGAAAAAGCTAGTTATTTAAAATTTAGAACTTAAACATTTTAAAGAGTTCAATACAAATGAATTTGAAATTAAAATTTGTTATGCTTAATATAATATAGATAATAATTATAATAATTATAACATACTTTACGTTATGACTTCACTGTAAATATCATCAAACGCACTCTCTCTTCCCCAAAACGTTAAACTTGTGGCATCTTAAATTTTTTTGTATGAAGACTGCCATATTATGAGTAAAAAAAAATCTCTTTAAAAATTACAAGACTGACGTTTTTCAAAATACTGCTGCAATTCGAAATAGCGACAACACTAAAATATATTACAGTTTGCCACTCAACATATCACACGAAAATGATATTTTATTAAGAACGTCAAAGATCGAAATAAGACGGCCTTGAATTTTGTTTTGGGTTTGATTAAGCTTATAAATGAAATAATATATTATTCTAAACGTCACATAAATAGTAAATATAGCTATATTGCTTTCAAAATTACTTATCTAAAAATGTAAAAATATTAACACTGGTACATCTTTTTAATGGCAAAATGAAAAACTATAATGAAATGCACGGAGTTCTATAGTAATACATTTTTACTATTTGAAAATTGTCATAACTCAAAATGCATTCATTTTAATTCAACGATAAATCATTGCACACGAAAAACTATTCTGAGCACAAACTGTCTAGCATACTTGCAGTATTATAATATTATAATAACTAAAAACCGGTGAATATCAAAATAAACTCATTAATTTTAAAGTAACTTTTAAATTCAAAGACGCGTAAAAAATTAATGTCACTTTCCGGTAAACTTTTGTCATGTTTTGTTAAAGGTAGAAAAACTTGTGGGGAATCTTTTATCAACATTTCTAATGTCGGGTTTGAAAAATTCTAAATTCTAAACTCTAAATGCATAATATATAGAAATAATCACGTGCATATGTATCTTTAATGATTTTAACTGGTCGTAAAAAAACTGATGAGGAACCTTGCATTAAACTTTCAAGGTTTTTTACCTAGTAAAAATGTTTTCATCGACAATAATTTAAACAAATTCCTCATGGCTATAAATTGCTCAAAAAAAGACAAAATATTTTAACGATTGGACCATTTTCATTTTTTTTTTTTACATTTATTTTGTTGAGCTTTGTAAATTTATCAGTCAAAGTTTGGCACAGATTTCTGCTACAGTGGTGGAATTGGTGAAAATGCCATCTCCTGTTGGAATAAAACGGCGAAATTTCTGCGGGAATTTAGGAGATTCTATGCTGCAGTGTGCGTATGAAGGATAAAAGGTTAGGTCGCAAATTGTTTCGATCGCGGATATGTACTATAATATATATATATATATATAGAATCTAATCCTGGCCGACCGAAGGATATAGTTATAATAATTTAACCAACCGCCCATCTGCTAATATTTATAGTTTTGGAAGACCCGAGGCACGAGCGGTTGCGCATTTTTGTTCGTTTCGAAAAGCCCGGTCCGTCAGCCCGTCGGATAAATATTTCTCAATCCCGCGGTATCCGAACGACCCCAAGGACCGCTCAAAACCGCGAGAATAACGAAAATTAACGAAAATTCAATATCGCATTAAATATTATCAAGACGTAGCTGTATGTATATCTACAAGGAACATTTTGTAGGGTGGATTTGCCTGCAGGGGAATCGCATAGCCAAAATTCGTGGCTGATAAATCGACGTTTTAACCATATATATATGTACCTAACCTTCAGTACAAGTGTAGACAGAGAGGAGAGAGCCCGCAAAGTCTTTTGCAACATTTTAAATTCTGAGGGTACCGAACGAATGTATTGTTTTTCCAATGATAATGTGATTAGTATAAAATGTTTTTTTCTCTGTCCGCCATCAACGTTTGGGGTAGTTAAAGTGTTCTAGTTTCCGACGTCAGAAACCTTTCTGATAGAAAAGTGAATCTATAGTTTATGCTACATTCAGGTCAAAATTATTTATAATTCTCAGTACTCTTTGAAAGATAAATAAATAAAAAATGGTAATTTTAGCGGAAAATCAATGTTTGACCGTATATATACACTTGAAATTTTCACTAAATAATTAAATCAGCATTTCCCGTGCATGGTAATTTTTTTTAAATATTTTGACACTTATTGAACTTTTCACAGCTATGAGAAGCTTCTCAAAAGCTTCTTCGAATTTTCTACATTTTTTCAAAACAACTATCGACAAAAACTTTTTACTGTTTAAAAAAGCTTGACAATTTAACCCAAAGTTTCTCCTTAGTTGTTTTGATAGAAGCTTAAAAATACCAAAAATACATAAGCACATCTATTTTTATATGCATTATTTAAAGTTCAAATAGTGACAAAATTCATCAAAATCCCTAACATATTTTGTTACTACTTATATGTAGTGCACAAAGACACGCACGATAACACAAACTCAATTATAATATGTAAAATCAATACTTTCATCGCTCCACTCGTAACCTAAAATCTAAATTAATATTTTGTGTTTGTGAATTTTCGACAGAAAATAATTGTTAAATTAAGAGTGATGGTGATAGCTACTGATGGATGACTGCTGCAGTAACCGAATTAAGGCCGCTTGAACCGTGATTTTCCGGGGACGATTTTTCCCCCCCAATCCACCGGCCACCGACTGTTGTACCAGCTACAACACTGCAGCTTATACACTTCGATTGATTAATCTCACAGTCTCCACACACTACGCCCGCAGTTTAAATCCGTGATAATAATATATTGTAGTATTATTATGACGGGACGACCGGCGCCCCCGGAATAATAACGGGTCCCACGGTCGTCGTCGATCACCGCCAGCTCGGTGGTTCGTCCTGCAGAAGTCCTGCTGCACCGGCGGCGCAATAATAATAATAATAATAATAATAACACCACATAGATGGGTACTGTTAGAATTATTGCTATCGCTATTAATCACCGTCACATCAATTGATAAACGCGATTTCATCGGCATTATGGTGGTCTTTCGCGTCTACGACATCGATGGATTTTGCGGGGTTGAGCACACGACATAGTTACATCAGCTTACATGTGACTGAGTTATGTCACTTCGATTACTTTCGTAACTCGTAACTAGTGCGCATTTTCCCGTAATTGTATATGAAAGTCAAAAGCCACGTTCAGACGTCACATTGTGCTTTGGCGGTTCATAAGCGGCAATGAAAAGGCAAAGAAAAAACCGTTTGATTGGTCCATTCTGGTTTTCGCAATTAAGTGGACGATATACATATACCCGCACGCGTTGTCTCCGTCTTCCAAGCGCATACCGAAGATGAAGGTGTATAAAGATAAGTTTAAAAATGAGAGGGAACTGATCTCTCTTTAAAATCAAAATATAACAATAAGCCCAGGACATGCCGTAAATAATAATCTTACCTTTGGTTTTAACAAGAGCAGGTCGATTCACTCTTATTTTTAAACTGACAGAGCTACTCGTGATCTTCTGAGCCTACAATTTGGTATTCACTGGTGAGACGGAGACAACGCGTGCGGGTATAACGTCCTCTTAATCGGGCCCGTGAATGTTCAGTGGCTATAATACAATCATGGTTGGTAAGTACCTATAGTATAATTTTTCCAAACATAACGACCATAAAGTTATTTTGCCAAGCCCGTGGCCGGTCCATAATTCTTTACACATTTATCAATGTAACTTAGTTACTTATAACTATGTAACTTGCATCTGTAGTTACGCAGCATAAAAGTATATAGTGATTTGTAACTAGTTACATAGTTTATTTAGAGTAACTTGTCCAACCCCGAGTCTATGACAGTGTCGCGGATTGTTGTTTGTGTTATAAGTGCCTAACGAATCTATCTGTACATTTTTAATACCTATTAAGTGAATATAATACACCACTTGGCACCAATAAAGTTCTTTTTTGTTTATGTTATTATTGATTAAAAAAAATATAATCGTTACAACGTCTACGCACATAATGAGCACAACGAGTAATGTCGATTGTGTACATAATAACAAGAATCGACAAGATTGGGAGAGCGCTCGCGGTAGTGAGCTATCCGACTTAAAGTAGAGTACCATAAAGTTACAAATTTATAATTAAAAAAAAAACCCTTCCACCCAGTAAATAACAAAAATAAGCATTACCATAATTTATAAATTTATGAAAAAGGAGTAGAGGGCGAGGGAGGTAGAGGCGAGGGAGTAGGGGGGGAGTTTCTATAGGTGTCCATAACAAAAATATCGAAATTTCGCAAACTTTCAGGATTCACTTGAATTTACTTGAATTATTTACGTCGAAAACTCGATTTCGACAAAAGTCGTTGTTGCTGCTTATTATTGCTTATAGTATAGCCACTGGGCTATTATGACGGCAGTGTAGTGCACAAGACGAGCAGCTACTACACTGCAGCCTACACTCTGCCCGGTCTCACTCCCACGGTCTCCACACACCAAGCCCGCAGTTTAAAGCGGTGATCGTAATAATATACTGTACGGTATTGTTGTGACGCGATGACCGGCGCCGCTGCCGCCGGAATAACGGGTCCCACGGTCGTCGATCACCAATCGTTTCGTCCTGCGAAAGTCCTGACGCACCGGCGGCGGCGGCGGCGGCGCAATAATAATAAAAATAATAATAAAACACTCGTCGTGTGCGATTATGTCGTCGTCGTCGTCGTCGTCATCCTTGTCGTCGTGTGTCGTACAACAATATACAGGAAAATAGAACTGGCACTGAAGCGGGCACGGGCGCGCGACCACCACCTGCGGCACCGCGGGCGCATTATCATAATCACAATACAATATTATATTATTATTATAATAATATGTCGTTTCATATATTGTTATCGCCGCCACCGCCTCCGTCGTCAAACGGCCGGGAAATAATCTGCAGCCATATATTATTATACATGGTGAATCGCCGAGCACGTCGCTCATCTCCCCGTTTTTTTTTCAGTTCACAAAATATATGGCTATGAGATGGTAATCAATTCATTCAAATTATCCTGATCTCAACCGTCACTGATTCAACCGTCAAAATGGTAATGGCGATACAGATTTATTTTTTTCAAACGAAAACCAATAATACGTTTTGAATTGTAAATTGTTTCTGAGTTGTCGAGACCATATTATATGGGCAAGCATAATATTGTCCTCAAAAATGGTTTTACGCATATTGTTATCCATTCTATAACTATAAGTGTTTATTACGCTCGTGCGGATAATATTTAATGTTTCATTTTAATATTTATCGCCGTCGTTTTAAAATCGACGTGTTAGGTGTCTTCCGAACCAATTATTCTTTGGATTTCGATTTAAGAACACGGTCTACGCAGTTTTCAGTAAAGTCACTGTATCTGATCAGCAATATTTAAAAAACAAAAAAGACTACCGTCGTCATTTGAATAAGTCGGAATATTGACACCTGTCGTGGTATTTGTAAACATGAGTATTTTTAAAATATGGTCGTCCTTAACGCTACGGTGCCCGGTGTCGGTTTTTCAAACTTTCCGCAATTCTATAAAATTAGAATTATATTATATTTTAGTTTGCCCCCCTCGGTCTTAATTACATTTACACCGTCGTACTGACAGATGCCTATCTAGGGCGCTCTCGGCGAATCACTATGTACATGATAATAATATACTGCGAGGCTATCTTCGCCGATTTACGTAAAATCTCACCCGAAATCTCGCAGTCGGTCGCTACGATTTAATTTTCGGGGTTTATTAATATTATTTTATATTATCGCAATCATCGTGGACCTCAAAATATCGTAATACTATTATTATCGTGGTGGTGGTCGGCAAACGAAACAATATAATACCATATAGTTTAGCCGCGGCTGCCACTGGATTCGATATATTATTCTATAAAATATAATGTATATACGTTTCCCACGCGCTACGGTATTATATTATTATTATCGTTATTAATCGTAATTGTTGTTAAGCGACCCTCTCGAGTTGCAGGGAACCGTACATTTTGTGCGGCGCAGTAGAATTTTACCCTCTATTAGTTTACGGAAAAAAAAAATTATCAAATTTGGTTGGTTCTGTACGCGGAACAAGAGAATTGACGTAAAATTGTTTTTGGTGGACAAAACAACATTAGCACTGCGGATGAGCTCCTTAAACAAGATCGACTTGGAGAGACGGACTCATCAGCTGTTATATTAATTATAGTAGCTTGGAAAATTAACATTTTGATAAATCTGAAACATCTCATTAGTATTTTGTTTTTGATACATCGACATTTTCGAAAAAAAACCATCGTTCTCGTTTGAAAAATAGAAGTTTGTATCGCCACAGGATACTCATTACAAGTGCAGTGCAACAAGGATTAGCAATTCGAAAACGTGGTATTCGGGTCTACTTGAAAATTCTAAAAATCAGAATTTGAATAGATGTATTATTAAAAGGGGAAGTGGAGTTGAGCACGCTTAACAAATCATCCTGCAGTACATTGTTCTAAATGAAAAAGATTTTTACTATATTATCATGAGTTATCGTCTTATTATAATAATAATAGTCGAATGATTTTAGCGAGTAGAGACTCTATTATACGTTTATACGTAGCAAACAGAACGGAATTCTGTAACACAAAGTATAAGTTCAACTCCGTTTGATGCCTATAGAAATATGTTTAATAATCTTAGGGGGAGGGGGGGGGCTAGATGTATCAATCAACACCAAGTTCAGGTTACCTGGGAATTTCTTCTATATTTGCAGAGATTGGAGCTAAGGCTTGTGTGCTGAGAGCGTTGCCCAGAAAAAAAATTACCGGTCCCGACTGACTGGGAAAACGGATGTGTGAACTCGCTCGGCGAATCACTCTGCACGCTGCACATGATATCATGATATTACGCGGACCGGCGGCGGCTCTTCCGATTTAAAATCTCGCTAAATCGGCATCCGGCCGCCGGTCCCGCGCGACCAATCGGTCGTCGGTCGCGGCGACGATTTGATTTCCACGATTTATATTTTATACTGTATCGTCGTCGTCGTCGTCGTCGTCGGTCGCGACGAGGTCTCCGGTGATAAATATCGCACTATTATTGTAGACAAAATATTATACGGTTTAGCCGCCACCGGATTCGATAATAATAATAATAATAATAATAATAATAATATATTATACGAAAATCGTGTAACGGCGTATGTATACGATATTCCCACGCGCCACGGCATTATATTATTGTCATTATTATTATTACTATCGTTATTAATCATCATTGTTGTTAAGCCAGAGATAGGAACCGTATTGTGCTGCACTGCGGTGTCAACCCCGCCGCCGCACACACAGATTTACAACAGATATAATATATTATTATTATTATTATTATTATATATTTAGAATAATAGGGGATGACTGTGGTGACGCTCGCACTATGCACGAGTCGTTATTATTAAATACACAGTGCACGCACTTGGACCTCCAGTGCGTGTGTGTGTGTGTGTGTGGGTAAAATAATAATAATAATAATAATAATAATATATAGTTTCGTCTCGTGTACACGCATCTCGTGTTGTTATATATATACACGTTTACAGTGTACACGGTTGTTTATTTAAAATCACGCGGTCTACAACGTAATATGTTGCATTCGGAGAGGAGGTCACGTCGTTCGTATGTGTGCATATATATATATATATATAAGTATATGTAGTGCATACGACGCACGCCTGCTTTGTATACAATAGTCTCACCGACCTCCCCTCCGGTCACCCATCGGCGAATCAACGGGTCCATTTTCGGGGGGTTTTTTTTTTTTTTTTTTGTCGTCCCCAGGTTTTTGTTTTGCCAAGTGTTTCTCGTTCTCACGCCGGTGCTAAACGCGAAAACGAGTGTACACATTAAAATATTATAGATTTTACAGGGTATACGAAAAACGGTGTCTGCTGCTGCCGACTCTTTCGGCTCAAATCGGGTCCGCGTCGTGATCGTATACAATAGTATTGCGCGTGCAAGAGAACCGGTCCGGAGGAAAGGATTTCCCGAAATTCGAGTTTCAAAGAATGGGACCCGTTTTCGAGGCGAAAAACTGTTCTAAATCGATATGTGTCGATATTACATATTATACAGTCGTCTGCGAGCTTTTGTTTTTGTGCAGTATCAAAATACCGGCGGGGGAACCATCACGACATTGTGATATATCGAAACGCACAGTGCACTGAAGTGCAACCAAGGAACAGATATTTTTCTCCTGAGTTTCGGTTGACCGAGATGCATAATATAGCCTCGTAGATACAGAAAATAAAACGATCGCATCACGATTGGACATCTAATTTTAGACTTGTATTTTTTATACGAAACCACCCCGAAAATGACTGTGTTTTTGAAGTATTATGGGCATGGTTTACATGATATTGTTATTTTAACGGAGTGGGGTAAATGCACCGTGGGCATTCAATTTGTCAGCTGTATAGTGTGACAGTATTTTACACAACGAAATATGTTGTGAACGTAAACAGAATTGATGTTTTGAGCTCTTTCCATAATATATACCACCATCGCGCAAGTATACATAACAAATCACTTTGACTCACTCCAAGTCGCTATTAATTTTATTCTCCGATAGTAGTCGTTTAATGTAGAGCTGGAATGTCAACAAAATAACGTCTCGAGTGTTTATTTTGAGTTGACAGTGTTTACACAGATTTGATCATGATATAATATATATTATAATGTTTTGATACATTTTTTCGGAGAGTTTTTTATCGACACGAGCGCTTCAACACCGGTACAACTGGTAATTTTTTAATAGATAATTGACAGTTCCCCCACCCCCTACTATTTATGTATCTAGTCAAAACACAAGCACTGATCGCTGATCAAAATATCAAAAAAGACGTCCTTAGAGGAACGGGAAAGATTCAGGACCTGCTGGTCCTCGAGCTTTTTACTCACAATTAGCATATAGTCTTCCTTTTGAAACAAAAATAGTAATATTGGTTTCAAAAATCGTGTTTTTTTGAGCATTTGAAAATTGAATTGTCATTGGCGTTTTCTGGACGATAGTTAATATTATGTCTAGGAAATAAATTGAAGATGTACTTAGTATACCTATCCTATACTCTATAGTTGTTACGTGGTATGTCAAGCCGTAAAGGTAACAACTAAAACGTTATCTGAGAGATTAATACAAAACTGGGAGGGGGGAGGAGAAGATTTGGATGTTAGATAATAAGACTCTTAGTCGTACACCGAGTGCAATAAAATATATACTAACGAAATAAAATATGAATAATGTAATAATATATATTATTTTACTTAACCGATGACCTGGTAATATGGTGTATTGATACGGAGCAAGTGATTTTTTTTAATTGAAATTTTCAACTTTTTCTGAAAATGTTTATTTAATTGTATTTTTCTTAGCGTAATTAATTGTCGAGGTTGGTATGTTAGTCAAATGTTTATTATTTAATTAGGAATAATTAAACGACTGTGAATATGAACTAAAATTGAAATATAATATGTGTAAGAACTTACATATTAAACACAACTCAATTATCAACTATAAATAGTTCTGCCTTGTGTTTTTGCTCTAAAATTATGTTTGATGTAATTTTTAATAACTGACAACTACCCATGAAAAGTACAGTTAATGTGAAATTGCGGAAATAACTAAAAACAATAAAAAAGTAATGAAAAATTTAAAATCAATGTGATATCAATAGTATAAAATAATCAATAGGAAAACGTAATACACTCTTAAATTATATTGAAGTAAAAAGACAAAACTTTTAACACTAGTTAAAAATGCACGTTCGTTACTGATGTAAATTTATGTGAATTTTGGACTTATGTTTAATACTATGGTCTAATAATAAAATGGGTAAATGATAATTACACAAATACGCAGCTCTAAATATAATTATGTAGGTCGAATATACTTTAGCTACATAACATCAAAGGATTTATTTTAATAACTGGATATTAGTCAATATGAGAATTACTA
This sequence comes from Myzus persicae, assembly GCF_001856785.1. NCBI lineage: Eukaryota > Metazoa > Arthropoda > Insecta > Hemiptera > Aphididae > Myzus > Myzus persicae. The sequence goes on from NW_019103713.1 coordinate 70,733, forward strand.
TATAGCATTTCAGTAATTTTCAACTTTTAGAAAATTGTCGAGGAAATTGTCATATTAACACTGTAACGGTGCATAAGATACCTTTGTATTTTGTGAAATAAATTTTCGTTATAGTTTAAGCGAAATACGAATGCTTTCTAAGTACATATTATAATATATAGATAACGATGTAATGTTATAATTTATAATACAAAAGTTCAGACGCTGCAGTCTGTTCTCGTCATCAGATAATACATATTTTGTCGGTTGTCTGGCGTTTTGGTGCTTTTGTACCAATTCGGTTTATTTTTTGCTTTTTTCGTCTCTGCACGTCTAAAACCACATTTAATAGACGTCGTTTACGTCTCCCGCCGAATTCTCCCGAAGCATATTATATTATATGTTATCCCAGTCCTTACGGCTCATCGGTATCGTATAATAAAACATTATTATTATTATTATTATTATTATTATTATTATTATTATCGTTATTATACACCATATACATACCGCTTCTGCAGCTATATAGTACGTATCCATGATAAATATTAAACTCGAGTGTCGTGTATACCGTGTATATGGTTATGGCACACATCCGTTGTTGTTGTTGTATTTTATTGCAGCTGATCACAATCGCCAATGGGTCAGTGGTCGCCGCTGCACTGCAACATGGTACCATATATCACATTTTACGTAGCTGTAGTATCATAATATGATATGGTCGTCCTGTGCGAGTCCGGGTTGTGGATACCGTATACTGGGTATATGATTGCAACAAATAACGGTCCAACTACGTCGGGGCTAATCACGGGGAAAGAAAACAAGCACTACTTTCTATTTTTCACCGAAAAGTTACTGACCGGATTCACGTAATGCAAATATCCCTCGGGATATTTAAAACGTGGATTGTTTCGTTTATTCGTATTTTGCGTGAAAAGACTACAAAAATATTATTTGATTTAAATTCTTCCAAAACAAGTATACCTAGATGTACAGAACGCTCGTCATAACACCGACCTAATAATATTATAGCTAGGTAATTAAAAAAGGTAAGATAATCATTGTGTGTTATACTTGGATTCGAAGTTATTATTTATGGTTCTAAATTATTATGAAAATCAAACAGCTAAAAAAAGTACTAGGTATTTTAGTTTTATTTTAATTTGTTTCTTAAATTTGATATCTTCCTATAAACATATAAGTGGGTTCCTCTACATTCAAATAGTTAAAAAGTGGGTTGAAATTTCTTATTTTTATAATGGAAGAAAATGACGTATAGATTGGTTTTGTTTTTGTTTTTTTTTTTTTAATTAACAATGATGGACATCTCATTTTTGGAAAAAAATATCTAAGTGTTCAAGTCCCGGAAACATTTAGGTATATGGTATAGTAAACATAACACAGAAAAAATAAAATAATGCAAGTCTTGTGATCTAGTTTCAGACTTTTACAGAAACACATTTTAATAATGTCCTTGTGCATATAATAGTGTCTACTAAAAACTAAAATCGATTTGGTAAAAGACGATGATACTCGTATATAATTACAAAGAAACAAATCTTATCGCAGTTTATAATAATAAAAAAAAAACATTAATTTATTATTTTATCTGGCGATTATCGCGGTTGAACTTATGAATAATTACTCCAACAAACGCAGTTTGTATTTTAACTGCAGTTTGACACAATTACACATACAATATGATTTAAAAATTCGATTCAATAACTCATTATAATATACTTAATCAACCAAACCATGGAAACTTAATTAAACACTAATTAGTTGTCGCAGCTTTTAAAGCGTGTGTTTTCATTTTATTTAATACATTAATGACGATAATATTTAATATGAGTTTCAGATTGAAAAATGTAATTATTCGTGAAGAAATTAAATATTTTAGTAAGTATGCAAAACTCGGAAATTAACAAACGAAACAAACAAATTACACTCGTATGTGAGTGAAGTATACGCATTATACGCATAGGTAGTTCTGTGTCATATAGCAGTTGTTCTAAAAATTTGTCGAGTTATTTTAACTATATTCGAGTTAACTCGAGTCTACTCGTAAAAGAGTCGATAAAAATCGTATTTTTTTCGATTAAATCACTCGTCGCCATAAAAAAAAAAAAATGATTAAGTCAATAAAATATAGGTACTGCAGCTCACCCGCATTGTCGGATGCAATATAATATATATTTGATGAAATTAATAACGATGTAATAAAATCACGACGCTGTGCTTTGATATTATAGGCAATGACAGAAAGTGAATTCAATAAAATTTGTGATCTCGTTTCGGTGCAAACGTTTCTGAAAATCACTCGAAATATTACCTATAAATTATTATTATTATTATTATTATTATTATTATTATTATTATTATTATATCCCGAACGCGTCTTTCCGCCGTCTCGTCGCTTTACTAGCGGACAGTGATGGAGTCATTTCAGTATTTAATAGGAAGGAGCAAAAGTTATGACCAGTCGATATAACTGAACCAAAAAAAAAAAAAAAACAGATATCTTCGCTCTCTAGATGATTCCCATTTTCCGCTTACATTTTCATATCACTGCGCAATTCCCATCTTACATAACTTCATACGTGTCTGAGGAAAAAATTACTTAATTTTATAACAAAAAAGAAGTGCAGGAGAGAAATAATTATGGTACCCCATACCTCCTACGCCTCAGTGTTGAGTCATTTTATTATTTTCCGAGCGGTCGAACAAATTTGATTACAATACGAAACACGACTGATGAAAAATTAATTGAAAAATCTAAATTTTTCGTCGATAAATTATAAAAGCGATCGTTTTGTACATTACGACCAAAAGAACATCAATTACGTATTATCGTGACAACATAGTTTTCCATATTATAGTACTAACACGCCGTACAATTATATTCCCTGAAATTGAGTAGAAAATATATAGTTACCTATGTTATTTCACAGACAATTTGACTGCATTAACTGTACCAGAGATAGGGGAAATGCCCACCCTGCCTCCCCCCCCCAACAATTTTAAGTGATGCAACTTGCAAATCGTGATTATCTCGATCGTTTTAATACGTAGTATATTGTGTAAGACGTGCTGTACAAAGCCACGGCAATAGAAAAAATTTTAATGCGTCGTAATATACGATTTACCGTGAATACCAGAGCTACCGCGGTGGGTAGCACTGTGCATCGCACAGGTAATACAATATTACAGCGATGGGGTTGGTCTCGGGCCCAACCCTCTTGTTAATTACATAGGTACGAGACATAAAAAAAAAAAAAAAAAAAAAAAAAAAAAAAAAAAAAAAAAAG